>NC_137924.1:7495909-7560909 GCF_963457725.1 Sprattus sprattus
GCTTGACAGTTCTCTCCCTTGTACGTCGCTTTGGACAAAAGCGTCTCCTAAATGACTAAATGTAAATGGTACGCACTGCTGTAGCGAGGAGTCAGGACTAGCCCTCTGCTGCACTAACCTCATTTTCAGAATGATTCATTTCTTTAAACCCTCCGAAAATGCTATTTTAAGACTCAGGCTTTCTGTTCGACTGACATGAAACTTTCAATCCAGGGCACAGCAGTCATCTCAGCACTTCCTACCCATTCCAAGGGGTCAGGGCGGCAGCAAGAGGGTACACCTCAGGTTTCACACCGCATACTTTCACAAGGCCCGCCAGAGTTCCCATGCAGTAGCATAGCAACCAGGAGAACCCGCAAAACAGACAAGAAGCTATGCTGTCCCAATTACCACCGGGCATCCTGCCAGCACGCTTCAACATACCCTTCCATATGAATTATTCACTCTTAAACCTTGGGATATTCTTTCAGACGGACTTACACTTTATTGCAGAATACCAGACATTCTCAAGAGCTTAAGAACAGACCAACACTGCAATTACATTTCTATTAAGATGAGGCCAAGGGCAGAAATGCTGACGATGATGATCATACGCGTTCCACTTTCGGGTTTTTAAGGACAGGAACTGGATCAAGACTTGCTTCACATCCTTCATCTCAATGTTAAAATATTAGCCCATTTGCATCATTTCCACATCATACCAATACACAAGAATAAACATGCCAAGATGAACACACAACTCTACATAATTACAATAACAAGTATGGAGTACTCATGTGTCCCAGGGGGCCAGGGGGAAACTTGATCCTGTTCATTTTACTCTTCTGGTATGACAAACATCTTGTATGAAATGTCACCACACTTCAATTATCATTGTTTATAATAATAATAAGTACAGTGGACACTGTGACGATATAATTTTATCAGATCACTGTCAGTTTTCCTTAGCAGATACAAATTGCAATTAAAAATGATAACAGCAATACATCATTTTGCAATCTTCAGTCGAACCATTTCTGTATTGTGACACAAGTGTAATGATAACACTGGGTCATGGGGCCGAGGGGGATTTCCACATCATCATTTTCAACCCAGCAAGGCTTCCACCTATTACCCGTTTCCAAACTTTATACTTTATACAGTTTGACCACGTTTAATGACGAAGAAACCACCTCACAAACTGGGCTTCCTAGCACACAGCAGTTGTCTTCACATTACCTGGGTGGTCTGAAGGGGGGCCCGCTCTCGTTCTGCTGCTGCTTCTGCTTAATTACCACACAAGAGGGGTCTGGGAGGGAGGCTATCTGCACCAACCATGAGGCTGCAAGTCATGATGCCTGCCACCAGTCCAACCCCATCAAAACAACTGCTAACATAATTAGCCAGCGGCCTGAAGGGAACCGCGTCCCAGCGGAGGTGACTACCCCTGCTAATCCATCTATCAGATGGGCGTTTGACTGCAACATCAATTACTCTGATCCCATAGCATTCAGGTTGCCTCCAAGAAAACACTGCCGCTTGTTGGACACGCTAAGAGGATTTACCAAAATGATGTGCAGGTAATTAAGATTACAAATCAGGTCTGTTTCATGATTTCACGATGATCCCTTGGGTTAGGATGCATCATTTTACATAGACTACCATTACAATCATTGATCAGCATGAGAGCTAATACTGAAAGATCTGGCCAATCAGATACGAGACAGCAATTGTAACTGCAATTTAAAAACTCAATTGTTTCACACTGACTTTACCATCACACTTCTCTCCATAGGAATAATTAACATGTTTACTACATATTAGCAATTTGCTTGTCCAAATAGGGTTTTGCTTGTCCAAATAGAGCACTAATCAAAGCCATTTAGCAGTGCTCCTACAGTTGGGTAGCACACCGTAATGTCTGCCTTGAGGTTTGGGAGCACTTTCTCCAGGTTGTAAATGAATGTTCATTTACCACTGGCCTGAAACACCTGCCCACGTCATTATCTCCTCAACTGGACAAACCACCCCGTCATTAGGGGGCAATGGGGCCGGCCCTACTGCTTTAAATGACCAAACAAAACAAAGGTAAGCACTGCATAAAAGCAAAATGGCCCCCCAAGGCCTCTGTTTACTTCACAACCCCCATCGACAAATGGCTAACAATTACACTGTACTGTAGGTGGCAAAGTTGGATGAGAAAAGTATTTCAGTTCACACTTTGTACTGAAGACTTAACAACTTTCAAAAACGTTTTCGAAGTACCAGACAAGCCATTGTATGCAGTAGTACATACAGTCTTCCTTAAAATCAGCCATGCAACTAGACTCTTTTCAGAGAGGAGTACTTCTTTAATGTGTCCATCAGCTGCAGAGGAGGGCTTCAAGCAGATGGGTCCCCCCTCTGATCTCCCACCGACACCTAAAGCTTGCTCTAAGGTTCAAGTCTTGAGCTCTGTAAGGCGTGTTGAGACATAAATTAATAGCCTACATTTGAAAATTGAATTGAAATTTAAAATAGGACAACATGCACTCCTTCTTCAAAACTGAGTGGGTGTATTTTAAGGTTGTTGAAAATACTGATGTATTAGTATCAGACTTCACTTGGTCAGAACCATCATGCTCTGAAGAAAGTGTTGAAGAAAGCTCTTCAAACTGAGCCTGCCAAGAATACCGCAGGGATTCCTGCTCTGTAACCACTGTGTACTGTATGTTTAACATACGACCTTTACAGGTTTAAAAGGCCAATTTCATTCATATGGAAGCAAAAAAGGCCATATGTGGATAACCTCTCTATTCTCTGGTGCTTTCTGCTGATTACTCAGTCAGTGACAAACACCGTGCCTCCTAGCTTTTATGAAATGGTCTGGTTAGTGTGTCCTCATGACATGTACTGCCAATTAAAAAAAAGAGAAAGTCATCAAATGTAACCTACTTCCTGGCCTTTAGCTGGAACTTGTTCACACGACAATTATAATGATTTGGATGTTAAAAGGGTCACTAGTTTCCAAAACCGTGTGTCTTAATACATTTATATTCAACTATTCTAGTGCCGCATACACTGCATCATCCACTGTCCAAACCCTGAGGGCAACACAGAGAGGGAATATGTTTCTTACAAAAGGTAGCAGTAACATGTTTATCTTCACATGTGTCACTTCAAGAGAGCAAACATAAAGACTTCATGCAACCCTGAGACTGAACAGAAAGGACAACCCAAAGCCAAACCATAACAAGTACACATCAGTGAGGAATACAAACACAAAAAAGAAAAAAAGGGGGAAGAAACGCAAATCTATTTCTTAATACCATCTATTTGTATCTGTTCATCAGCTCTGTATTGTTAAGATCTTGTGCATTACAAATCATCTTAAGCAGTACCGCAATTCACAACATCAAAAAATTGCGTTGCTAACTCCCAGTGCAAACAGGCACTTCAAAAGGGGGCATTACTAATGCAGTGCTTGGAATCAGATATTAATATCACTGTACACCCTGAGGACAGAGAAGCCCGCATTCAGGAGCAGCTGCACCGATAAGGTCATGGAAGTATGTGAAAAAAGAGAGGAAATCTCACACTCTAAGGCTCAATTCTGCTGGCTAATCTGCTCTAAAAATAGACCCAGATGGTTCGTAGTGTGAGACTCAAGGACAAGCCAGCATTGCTTTTACCCAAATCTATTCCAACAATAGCATGCTTTAAAACACCAGAGTAGGACGAGTTAAACATAGCTTTCCCTATGTAGGCAATAATGATTAACCAGATATATTCACAATTTGACAAAGAATCTACAGAAATAAATGTTCTAAAAATGATGCGTGTTCCTACAGTCATCTCCATACAGGATATCAAAATCACACGGCATAATTATGGTAATTGCAGTTATATGGGGGATAAAGGGAGAGGAAGCTCAACAAAATGCAAATGATCAAATGCTGTGTGCACAAATCCGAAGACAGAATCAGAGTAACGGTGCTGACAGTAACTGAAGGGGTGTGTGGTTTAAAGCGACTGATGTCGAGAAAGCAGGACACTACAAAAAGACATAAAAGAGGCAGGAGGAGAAATCAGTGTGTGCATGTCTGTGTCAGAGCGAGAAAGAGAGAGGGAGAGAGAGCGAGAGAGAGAGAGAGAGAGAGAGAGAGCGAGAGAGAAAGCAAGAGGCCCACTCTGCCTTGACATGCTAAAAGCCCCATTTTTGCATGAGCAGTCACCTCCTGACAGATGTGCAAACAGGGACCTGGAAACAGCAGCCATTTTCTCTTGAACTGCTCTGCTAACTAAAACCCACCTTTGAAGCCTCTGGATGGAGTGCAGTCTCAACCGCTGGGGGAGGGGAAAGGAAAGCCAACATGACTACTGAACCTACAATACAGATAGCCACCATGGCCCTTTCTTGCCGTCTTCACCCTGTCACTGGATGGCTGACCTGGCCTCCACAATCCCAGACAGGCAGCCACAAGGAACAGGGGGCTGGGGGGATGGGCGACTGATGTGGGGGGAGGGGCAGGGGGGTAATGGGGGATTCCCAGTCTCTCAAGGAATCACTTATTTCTCTACACATGGGGGACCCACGTTAAAAGAGCTGACCTTTACTGCTGCACAGGATTGGATGGCTTTTTGCCTTCCTCTTAAAGAACCGATTGGTACAAAGCAGATGAGACAAGCTACCAGTGGAAGACACAAATACAGCACGTATTTGGCCATTTTAACAATGACTCTCTATCTCTGAATTAAAAAATGAGTTCATTACTACTGAGAAAGGACCAATTTTGCCGTAAGATACTGATGCTCTGCCCAGACCCAACTCAATGAGCGCCTCCCCTCTGAAGTCAAAGAGGCTGTTACAGAGAAGCGAACGGAGGAGATTTAGCAGTCTTGGGACGACTCTGCCCTACTCTACTCCAAGTGATTGCTCAACTGACCTTTCTAGCTTTGTTCAGGCAGTTTTGATTACGTCTCCCTCAGACACCCAAACCCTGCCGTCGCATTACAGGTGTGAATTGATGATTCAATGGTGCATTTGTGAAAGGCCTGTTAAGACTGGCTGGCGTCAACCTTTCTCAATTTACCCGTAGTGCATTTCATAACTCCAGTTATGTCTCACTGGGCCTACATGGCATACTAAAAAGATGTTTAGAGGGATACAAATGATACCTTGTCTCCTAACTACAAGGCGTATTTCAAAGGAAAAACAAAAGACTTATGTTTTATGTATGCAACCAAGTCAGCAGTGATGTTTTTATCATCTTATGTGAGATCCATTCTAGGTTGAATTGACTAGGCTATATCGTTACCTAATCGGCTAATTTTACAGATGCACCGTCATAATGAAGATAATGGACATTGCCCAATGACCATATCATGGCAAGTTGCACATTGGTGAAAAGATCACTTCAAATAAGCTTTATAAAAAAAACGGGTCACAAAATATAATAGAATTATTTTCCGATGACTCGTCGGTACAATAACTCTCAGGCATCCAAAGAAATTCATTATTGCACAGCTAAGGCAGGTATGAATTCATTTTTAGTTTAAGTCTTAATACAAACAGTTATGACATACCGGTTTAGGCAGCAAAATCTATTGAAAACATTTAATAGATGTATCAATATAACTTGATCATTTAATCAAACCTGATGAGTGATGACCAATGATATGCTTCCGTCTTTACTCTCCTCCAGTTGTCTGGCAGGAGAAAGGCCACTAAAGGCTACAGTGTATTTTTCAAAGGCTACTGCAACCTACTATGTAAGGTTCTGGGTTAGCAGCCCTCTAAGAATGATCATTTTCTCTAGTGAACCTCATACTATATTCAAATGTGACCAACATCTGATTTTTTTTTTTTTTATCAGGACAGTGATTCAAAATGAAACCACTGAGATTTGTTCTCTCTTCTTTTTAGAGGCCAATAAGTAACTACTCTGTTGCCATAGTGATGTGAAAGACTGTGCATCTCTTGTCAACAGCTGTGAGTGTGCCACCCAGAAACACCTCCCCATCCACTCTCTTCAGACCCTTCTTGCACTGCCCCCTGCTCCCTCTGACATGAAGGTCAGGCAGCCAGAAATAGGAAGAGGCCAAAGAAAAAGAATGTTAATCAGCATTTTCAGTCCTTCCAGGCCAAGCAGCCACGCCAACACGTGTTCAAAAAAGACGCAGGTCACAACACCATAACAGGTACACGTCGGCGTCGGTTTTATCACGTATGACCACATCCGCATTTTAGGATGCGACTAGCTACAGCGGCTTTACTCAAAACAATGCATGCACAGTAGTAGTACAGACTTCACCTCAGGCCAGGCTCCAAGAGGCCGTGTATGCCAGAGGCTACTGTAAAACACATTTCAGCATCATATTTAAACGTCCATTTCAAATTAAAGGTGAGTGTAAATGATGTCAACATCTACTCTTATCTGCAGTGAACAAAGCCATAGATAAAAGAATAAACCAAATGTCTGTCTGCACCATTCAATTGTGTACCGCCACAATCGCCTGTGCAAAACGTATTTGTATTGATTTCACTGACATTTCAATGAGACTTCTATAATACAATTCAACTTTTTACAGACTAGACGCTACAAGGAGGGATTGACGGCATACAGAGAAATATAAATAAAGTAAATGATATGATACACTCGTATTTAATTCACTGACTACAAAGATTAGTATGCGACCCGAATGTTGTCATGAAATGGATATGGTGTCTGATTATAAACAAAGAAGCATGCAACCCAACCTCTTCAGTGGAAGGGTAGGCGATGTAGGGGAAGAAGACTTCATAGTAAAGGCTTTCCTGTATGCAAAAGCCTCCCTGCAGGTTTGAATGCCACCGTTTGACGACTACTATAGCCAAATATTTGTCATTCCAAACTGTACTGAAAAAGCAGCACTGGCTGCTGTACCACAATCTGTGCAAGTAGTAGCCTATCGATTCATGTTAAACCAGAACAATGCCGTTTCTCCATAACTTGAAGGGACCCACTATGGATAAGCCACCACACTAAGATGAGACATCAGAGAGTGGAAAGCTAATTAGTAGCCTAGATCAGCAATGTCTGTGCTTAAGTACGGCTCCTAGATTTGGACAGCTTCAAGTCATTCAGCACTTTCATACAACGCCAGACCTCTTTGCTGTAATGTCTAATGGCTTACGTAATTCTAAAACTACACAATCGAGTTCTTCTCGACTAAGATGATTTAGTTATATACCGGGTTATCTGGTAATAGATAGTTGTTTTTTTATATATAGATGCGCTTCTCAGACCAGTGCTTTTCAGAGAAGGGTAGCTTTTTTTGCTGGCAGACTGCGATCAGAAAGTAGATTCCTTAACAATATCAGCTGGTTTCTCATTTGTCCATCATTGATTATGTTAAGGCACCGACCAGTCAGTCAGATCAAAACAAGCAGGGTCTCTCAAAAAAAACCTTACACATGCAAGTATGTGAAACCATAGAATGGCTCGTAGTGAAATGTGTGTTATTTCTGAACTGATGGTTTGCCTGCCAGTTGGCTGATGGCCCGTGTGAACTGTAAGTTGTTCCTTGAGAAAAAGTCATAGACCAGACGAATATTTAAAAAGCAAAACCTTGTTTGGTTGCCACGGGTTTTGAACGCTGTGAGAACCTGTGAGTGCAGATAATGAAAGAACACAACTCAACTCAGCCCAACAAAAACAGCCAGACCTGGGAACAAACCTGCTGAGCCAGGGCTTTAGGCTACTAGCTAGAATCAAGAGCAGAGCATTCAAAGATATACTTCGAAGATTATGACAAACCTCCCATGTTTATTTTCAAGGAAAGTATGAGGATTCAAGTGGAAAATGATGTGTTGTGGCAACACATAATGAAAAGCAGAAAACTGTATCAAGAGTTGAATACAGTAACCCTGCATTACATACACTACTTAGCCTATGTCCAAGATATGTTCTGGTCACCTCAGTTTGGTTTTGGTGACACACATGAGCTTGCATAAGAGTACTAGCCTATAAACTGTGTCCAGCAAAACTGACCTCAGTTGGTCAGTATATTTAAACAATCTCAGGGTCCGAACAGGGAAGGAGCATATTACCTCAAGCGGAACCCACAAATGACAGAGACATATAGCCTACCAGTATGGCCCCATGTAAGACCAGTCAGTTTGGTGAATGGAACAAACATTAAGGCTTAATCTTAACAAAACATGTATTTAAGAGATTCCACCCGACACAAGCACTCCTTTTTTGGTGCCTTCAACATTTCTAATATGAAGTCAGATAAGTTAGTTGCCACCCATGCAGTTGGTTCAACAGGTGATGAAAATGTGACCATAGATACAGACTTAAGGACCATGTGCTCAGCACCAGCCTGGGCCTCATGAGCCCACTGGAAATGCATGGGTGCACTCTCACAAAACACTAACTCCTACACTTCACTGCTTGGCATCCTCTGCATTGCATACCATAGTAGTGTGTGTAAAGCAGTGTAGGGTAAAGTAGGCTAACAAAGGAGTTTCACACACTTGAGCTACACAACACAGGCCTTTTAATAGATTACTTGATAAAAAACCAACACACAAAAAAACAATGAATGAAAGCAATAAGAGTGGTCTACTCGGTATGGGTGACAATTGATCCACTACATTTACTCAGTAGTCGGGTAAAAATGTAGGCCATCAATGCAATGTCAAGGAAGCAAGCTACTAGAAGAAGCAGTATCTGCTGTATTTCAATGTTGCTGATCCTACCCCTCCCCCACTCATGCGTTTCCGAACTATATTCATGGACCTTTTGCTTATAAACTTGCCCTTTTACATCGTTTCTATACGGGCAGTTCACTGAAAATCTATCCAAACAGATTATTATAAGGATACACCAAGGAACAAAGCACAGACTGGCATAAGTAACATTATTGCAGAGGGAACACAAGCTTTGTTTCTTCATTATTCGACGTCCGAAAAGCAAGCACATATACATTCGCGCTACATTCAAAAGTATGGAGAATATTAGCAAACGTGTAGCTCGTATGTCACCCCAATAAAGTAACCCAACGTTACTCACTCCAAAGCTCCCTGGAGTGTTCAAGATAATGTATAACACTTTGATTAAACGTCTATGATTGAAAACTTCTTAAAAACACCAAAAATGGGAGAAAGAGCTTCTTACCTTTCAAAGAGCGAGTGAGCTCGTGGTACTCACGCCACCTCTTTCACTTCCACAGGGAAAGACTAACTTCAGTGCGCAAACGGCGACTTTCCACCCATTTTCGTCTGATTATTCAAACTGTGACAACCGGGTTTCTCCCGTGCTGCTCTCTCCGTTGCTGGAAGAGTCAAATAATCGGGAATTCAGAAATGCTGGTTAGTTACGATATTGTACCAACAAAGTGTGGCTGGGTGGGCAAATGAAATGAGTGGAGTTTTCGATGTTTCTGAGAATGGAGCTGTAAGACAGCGGCTGCACTCGGAGAGTGAGCGGGAGAGGGGGTGGGTGGGGGGTGGGGGCGTCAGTGACCTACAATGGAAAAATCAGCACCTGACCTTAAACCTGCTTATTTACAATTTCTAGGCCTATAAGTCTTAATACAAATCTACATAAAAAGACGTGGCACTCTAGTACTTCACACAACGACACAAATTACGCGAGCTTCCTTTGATCTGTCTACATACTTCTTTGTTCTTCTGAGGCATTGTCTCTGCACTTAATAGATTGTGATGAATCTGATACTGTAACCAGGGACATTAGCCAAAAGCCAACAAAAACATAACATTAACACGTCCACGTTACATTACATAACAGCTATTTGTAAACTAGATCTATTGTTCAATGCTGATTGATCTAACCAATTGAAGCCTGTTTAGAAAGAACTTGGATCTTTGGCAAGGATGCATTGGTGATACATTGGTGCGAAACATGAGACTAAAGCTAGAGCCTAGAACACTTTTCCATCATAAATGTTATTGTTAATAGGTTGCCATCACATAGGCCTACCTATAATGAATTAGCCAACAGTAGCATGTGTCTGCATATTAAATAAAGTCAAACTATCTACAAAGCCAATATTCATTCATTAACCAGTGTAGAGAGGAGAATCTACTGTAACGGCTATCTAGCCTATGAGTAGATTCCCATCCCCCACGACTGCTTTTTTTCCGCCTGCCTGGTCACATACTTGCTGATTAATTCTCCTTTCGCCTTGCTCAGTCATTCAGATTTGGAAAGTAAATAACAAGTTGACATCATTACAGCTCTGCATTAGTGTGACACATTCCTCTGGGTGCCGTAAATAGTGTAATATTTGCGCAAACGTTACCCCATTTCACACATTATGTAATTGCAATGCAGAGCAACAGTAGGCTACCAATAGCCTATCGTATTTCCGAATTGTTCAGATGCCGTTCATATGACCATGCAAAAAGCCCAACAACTTACAATTTTAAGATTCATGGTTTGGTAATAGTCTGACAATCATGTTCCTCTTTAATTTGCACTACATATTTAAGATACATGAGAGGGATTGTAGCTGTATACTAAATGCTCTCAGTAACTACTATATTATGAATATAACCCGGCGTGATCATTGTTTTGTGTAACTGAATACCACTATTAGCCCCATGTGTGCATTACAGTATGCCTTAAACTGTGCAAAACAAATCAAATCTGCCTGACAAAATGTAGTAATTTAATCACGATAAAGACTATCACTTAAATCTGCTGTCAGATGCTACACTGCGGATACAAACACATGGTCATGATTTCATAGCAACTTTTGTATGTTCAGCTATTAACATGACTGTGGTAAAACCTCTTCCTGCCATGAAGCTAGTGTTGACCTCCTAACAAAGAACAGGTTCAATCTGCTCCCCCTCCCCCTCCCCTGGAGACTGATGAGGGTCACATGACCTTTCTAGACAGCACAGAGCAGGGAGGGAAATATCTGGTTGTGGGGGATGGGATTTGTGTGTCACACAAGTCTTGCCTCCCTATCTTTCTCTCTCTCTCTCTCTCTCTCTCTCTCTCTCTCACTCATTCTCTCTCTCTCTCTCTCTCGCTCTCATTCGGTGCATGTGCGTGTGTGTCTGTGTATGTGTTGCAACCTTCGTCGACATATTGGACCTCATCCACATAGCCTTGTCCATTCATTTGGACAGCGCACACACAACATGACGGGAGAATGAATCCTGGATCCAAGGCTAAACAATCATCCATTGGAAGATTGTATGTTTGAGGACAGGCTTTGTGTCAACAGTAACACTATACTGCCCCATCCCCCTCTTGTCACCCATCCCCCCACAGCAAACCTCATGGGAGGAGACACATTAAAGGCTTCTCTGATGTTGTTATGTCATGCCACCTTGCTTTGCCATACAGGCAACCGTGTACAGAACAAATGTTCATTCGCTGACTTATGTGAAAGCATGATAAGGCGCAAAGTACACGTCTGATCTTTAAAATACGTCGTTTTGAATCCGTTTAGCAGATGCTTCAGCTGTCAAAGCCATTTGTAACAGTGGTATATCGAGACTTAAATGTTTGGTTGAAGAAAAGCCTTTAACAATCCTACAGCAGGGTTAACAAGCAAAAGAATTAACACGCAGTTAATGGGATTTCTCGGATGGGGCCATCTTAATCACAGGCAACTAAAGGTAAAGGCGGGAAAAGGGGACTGGGGACAGGGGAACAGATGTAAGAGACTGAAATTAGGGGTCAAGAGTTGATGACCTTTATTGGTCATGTGCTTATCTACGTCAATATTAACATTTGTCTTACCTAGGGGATTTGATGTCTTGGTCACAAAATACTAAATATCGGTGTGCATATTTGTGTTAATGAAGATATGTCATACTAGTCAGTATTGTGTTGAGCAGTTGTTGATGTTTTGGGGGGAAAAATTAGAGGGATTACAAGGTTATTTTTTTATATATGTATTTAAATAATGAAACTACAGGCTCACTCAAATAATTATCAGTTGATCAGTGAGTATCTTATCTCTTTTTGATTGGGATAGAACAGTTTGTTGAAAGGGCATCTCTTGCCACCTTATCAGTATGTGCATGGGATATGGAAGATTATTTGAATGGTTCCATAAGATATGAGCATTTGTAAGGTTTCCATGGTAATTCAGGAATATTTGAAGATGTGTGTGCATTACGTTCAGAACATGAAAGGGGTAGGTTGTTAAATCTGTCCTCTCTTCTTTTACAGTCTTATAAAAAAAAAACTGAAAACAAAGCTCTTAATTGACAATATCATATGGATATATGCATTTAAACATATAGGCCACTTTAAAACCCTTAACTAAAATGAGACATTAGCAGGAAAACTAATGAGTCCATAGTGTGTACCACACTGATCCATAAATGCCTAAATCTAGCAGCGTATAATGATTGTTGTTTACAAAATGTTTTTGAGTGTGTTTTGTCATGATAAGGAGAAGCCAATCAACAATATTTTCTCATAAAACATTTCACAAATGTCTGACCAATTTCAACAAAAATAGTGATGTGCTTCCACACAGAAATAAAATCTATTTATTCGGAACTGATCTTTATTGAGTTTTCAATGTCAACTCTGTTTTCATATATTCTGTAGTGTAAGCTTGTGGGAAGAGAGTGAAGTCCTTTTTAGAATAATGAATACAGCTCAGTCAGTCCATCAGGACACAGGCCCTGTCTGGCTGTGTTAGTGGTATTGTGGTATAACAGGTCAGAGTGTTAGTCAATACTAAAATGAATGTGGCAGTAACCTGACACTTTTTGGCCTGCATAAAGACCATATCTCAGAGAAAACCAAATATTCAGAACTACTGAGACTAAATAGGTCAGGGTAAAATGCCCTAAAGTGGCAGCTCATAATTTGAGTGCTTTGATTACATATTTGAAGGTGTTGGGACTTATCTGGGATTTTGCGAATGACAACAGTGCCATCTATTGGTTACTTTCTGTACTTCAAGAATTGTTAATCATGAACTTGCCACAATTTGAAAGTCAGAACTTTTTTTCAGAGCAAGATTATACATCTGACAGAAATTGTCCATTTCTATAATTTGTTATAGGTCTCTTTTGCTAATATAATTAAGAGATATTAATATAAAACAATTGTTCTTAAACAGGTATTATGTGAATCAAGATGTATTTTATCATTTGAGAAGGTGTAGACACTAAGTAAGTTAATGAAGAGGATTAATGTGCGTTTTATGATGGATGATATAAAGTATCTGAGATGAAAAAAGAAAAAAAAAAACTTAACAACAATGTCTGTCCTGCAATTTATGCAAAGATTAATCAACAGGCACTGTCAAGAAACCCTGAGGATGGTAAACAACACATACATCAAAAGACTAACAAGGCCTCTTGAAACGCGCAGTGGCCATGGGAAGATTGAGCTTCCATGGGCAGTGGTGGACACATATCTGCACAATATCACCATGATGCATTGTTAGAACTTTGTTATTTGTTACGCTATACTTCTACTCCATAATGAGAACAATGTCCAGGCCCCCACCCCCACCTTATGAAAATGAAATTAAAATATTGATTAAGAAAGTAATGTCTGGAAGTAGAAACATTCATAAACAAGGTGGTACAAGCTGTGCCAAAAAGCCCCAAACTTGGCATCTGTGTGTAAGGAACATAATTGTTAAACCCAAACACTTCATAGTATGACATGCAGCATTGACATCTGATGTCCATTTAGAACAATGCAATTACTGATCTCATTCAGGAGACCTACAGCACTTCTGGGATGTCTTTCAGTGCCTTTCCATGGTGGAGTTCATCTTATCCACTTTCACAAACCTTGTTAAAGTCTTCCCAGTTATTGATAACAATCAAAGGCAAATTGTTCTGGTTTGTATGTGATCTTACAGTCACTATTATAAAGCCTTGTGCTGACTCATTCTGCAGGATTACACTAGTATCAGTATGAAGCACAATTTAATCATACAAATCATCTCCATTTACCAACTGCAGCTAAGACTAAAAAGTTGTTTTCATATTCATATAGTTCCCCCTGGTGGTGGTAAGTGTCAAAATTATCTGGGGTTTTCTGTGAATATGATTTTAGACAATCTAAATATATTCATAAAAACTTCTGAATTCCCTAACTTAGTATATTTTACGGTTGTCATGGCAGTCTTCACAGAGCCATTTCAAGTTCCATTTATGTCCCCCCCCCCCCCCCCCCCCCTCCCCTCCCCGATGTAAGGAGATACACTAGGGTGGTTCTTTGCTGGTGCTGCTTTGACTAGTTTATTTATTTTTTCTGTCTCTGCCCTTATTCCCCTGAAAAAGAGCAAAGGCTGACGGGTTCAAAGAGTTCTCTGCTCCTATCATTGTCTCCCTCATAAAACCACACAGGTGTGCCTGCTGACAATGGCTGCACCTGCAGTTTGGGGGATCAAACATATATGTCACGCAGACTTGCCTATCGGAAGGAAAACCCTCTCGTCTTCTAGAAGGGGGGGGGGGGGGGGGGGGGGGGAAAGAGGATGAAAAGAGTCTGACACGTCGCAGAATATTGCTTCACCATGTTGAAAGTCCTCTCTATGGCTCTATGTTAAACCATTCTCTGTGTTATATTGAAACAAATAACTGCTTGTGGAGATTTTATTGATTATACAAAGTGGTGTATGATACTGGCATCAGTGCAGCTACTTATACTCCCATGACATGTAATACTGAGGACACTGAATGCACGCTTGTTAGTTTGATTTTGTGCTGGAACATCCAAGTCTGATCTCAGACCCCCCCCCCCCAACACACACACATACACACACACATACACCCACACACAATGCCAGACTTTGAAATCTCAACTGATTCATTGTCTGTGCAAAAACTGACTCTCTATACTTCCAAAACACATGTAAAGTAGTAAAAGATGAGGGAGGTGATGGTCTATATAAAGTGTGGAGAACACCTGATTTATTTCCAATACAGAGCAAGAATGCAACCATTAATGGGTCCAGACGGATCACTCTCTAGTAATACAGGAACAAGTAATAGGTTGTCAACTAGACCTATTGTGGGTTTACAGATGTGGCTCACGGTCTATCTGACAGATCTGATATTGTACTTGGTTTGTACACAATGGTTTCCACGGAACATATCTCTAAAAGCTGCAGTAGGCTAGTTCTGCACGGAAAAATGAAAAGAGTAATGGTATTTTTTCTAGATATGATCTGAAGGTCAGAAATCACAGGTCATAACCGAAAGAATAGATGTTTATTTATGCATACAAACAGCAGTTGCCAATGGAAACCTGAGGTAATTAACATTCTAAATTGACTGTGTGACGTGGATAGTTGAAATGCAGTTCCTCCTCTGCCCAGATAAACACCTCTCCTGTGCACGGTTTACAGGCTGAGTTCACTGTTGGCAGAAGCCTTTCCCAGTCAATGAAACCATGCAGTCTAAAAGATGCGTGTCCTTCAGGCTGCAGGAGACATTAGGACCGCACACAGTCTGTGTGTTTCCCTCACCACTCACCATAAAACCCCCTGCCACACATGGCTGTAATAAGCCAACAAATTAAACCATTACACAATTTTTAAGGTACACAGACATCCGTGCTTAAAATATTTTAAGAGTAGCAGGGGACCTCTCCTTGTCCACAAATTCCATTGTGCTGAAGGACCACCAGGGAATTGACCAGTCAAATGCACTACAGACATTGACATTATGAAAACATGGGTAGAGAACTGAAGCCTGTTGAACCTTTGAGTGATGCAGAAGCTGATGGAACATGCAGGGTGTATACAAGGATGAGAGGATTACACTGACTTTCAAACCAAAGACATGTACATGTAGTGATCATAGCAGAAATCTTCAACAAGTAGAAGTCCTGGCAAAATACAGTCCCCATTTTCCCCCTGCTTTCCACTATGTACCTATCCACTAGGCTTTATTAACGCACAAGTCTCATTAGAGAAACTTCTTGGCACACAGAATGGCTGGCCTAAGGCACTCATGTATCCTGGGCGATATCGGCTGACTATGGGAGCCTCTGTTTCTGTGCTGCCCTGGGTTGCTTGAGGAGCTCACCTATAAATGCTCATTACATTAACACAGAGGGCGGAGCAGAGCAGAGTGCTCTGTAAGTACGAAACAACTCATAAAACCTCTAGGGGAACTTTCCTCCTGAACGCTGACTTGAAGAGGATTCCTACAAACCTTTTTCCACCAAATGCCGTGTTCTCCCTATTCCTCGATGTGTAAAGCGGCTCCACATTCTTGAAGAACAACTTGTTGGAATTTGCAATATCATAATTTCATTGTCTGTTTTGGAGTTGTTAAGGTATCAATACAGGTGAGACATCCTACACATTGCATCAATAGTAAATGGCTGAAACCTCAAAAGGTTTATCCAAACAATCAAGACCAAATAGACTTAATTATAAATGATCTCATGTGGATTGAAAACACATTTAGGAGGTCAAACCTTTTTAGCGAAATTGTAGCATGTTCAGAGAAAGTTCACAACATAAACCAGTAGAAAAATTATTTTGGCTAAAATGTTAGACCTTATTATTATAACGCCTTTCGTGAAATTGCTTGATCTTGGCTGGTTCCATGTAGATCATCACTAGGAAGCCGTAAGTAAGCTTCACTTGCACCAACGTTTAATAGATTCGACCTACCTGCTTTAGGGGACTGGTCGCCTTCGTCAATCACCTTGAGCTTATCCAATAGCGAGCTACACGCGCTCCTGACTCCTCCCTGGTGAATAACTGAAGTTTCTTTAGTTTCTCCAGCGAAGTCAAAGCGCATAGTAGCGCCAACTGCATGCGGATAAACATTGGGTTGCACAATGTCCAAAAGGAGTCCAGTTATGTTCTTTTCCATTTGTTTATGGATTATAGTACTTTCGAACCCAGGGAATGTTGGTGCGAGGAAACACGACGAGTCCTTCTTCACCAGTAGCGTTTACCGAGCAAGATGCGCTTCGAGATGTCTAAGCCTTCACATCACCCGCATATCGGCGTTCTTCAAGCATTTTCAGGTAGCTTTGACACATGTGGAGTTATTCAAATGCCAGTTTGTGTGATGATATTGATTTGAAAATGTTCCTTACATCAGCATATCAGCTGTTTTACAAATGCAGTGCTGGCTTATTGCAACCCTCTCTGTTGGTCACCCCGCGCGCACATTTAGACTTGCCGTTAACAGTCCAAGTGCAGATTCATTAAGTTTTTGTTGTATGTTCCTCTCATACATGCTTAAAACATCTTGAGAAAGATGAGACAAGTGAAAACTGCTTTACAAGACTTTAGGTATCATTTGGCTGCGTTGGCTATTTTGAAACGAAAAGTGCTGATTTCAGAAATGAAATTGATGGAACACCTACCTGTTCAACTGGTCATGACAAAAACCTGACCAATATATAGATATAATACAATATTATATAATATATATACTGTATATAAAAAAGTGTTTAGAAGATATTAAGTGGGCAAATACCTGCACGTAGGACCATGTTATTGCATAGAGTTTACGGACCCTTTGTAAGCTTGAAGTCCCATATCATTCTAATCTAGAGGTTAAATGATGGCTATGTTTTCTGTACATACTCTACTAAGAAACGGAGGTTAAAGAATTACGTTTGACTCAAAAGACGTGGTGAATATTTGACTTTTCACTGAGGGAACAGAGTACCTCTTGTAGCCAATTCCACCTTGGCCATACAGACTGTCAAATTTCATATTCTTTGCTGGAATACACAGGCTACTTGATCTTCCACCTTCCACCATTCATTCCTAAAGCATTTTGAGTAGCAAATGATGTTGTCCCCATTGTAGTAGGTGTTTAGACCATTTAATCAATGGAGGAATTAGCTATCCCGGCCTCTGGGCTATTTGGTATGTTGTGTCAGAAGTTGTTTTTCACCCTTCACTAGGCACACTGTTCTCTCCCAGACCCCACTAAAAGGGACGGCAATAGATCTTTTCTCCTCTTACTTTTCATTGAGCTACTATCTCCTTTCTTTTACCGGTGGCATTAGCATAGCAGCCTTGTAGTTGATGTTCTTATTGTTCTACACAAAACTGCATTTGTTGGTCACTGCACTCTTTCATTGGTGTTTTATTAAATTCACAGACAGGTCTTACACACACTGTGTGCAAGTTTGTCACTCTTTGGCATGGTAGCAACATACATTTGCAGTATAAAAGAGGTATGCAAAACGACGCATCAAGTTACCATTACAATCACATTTATTTGAAAAAAGAGAGAAGGAACATTTCTTCTTTGCAGGACTGAAAAGAATAGACTACAGAACTGATAGCATCCACCTTAAGTAATTCTTTTTCAGCCATGTAACCTGAAACAGCTCTTGGCCAGATATATATGCAAATGTTTGGACTACGGGACCATCTATAAACAGAGAAAAGAAAAAAGTTTTGTAGCGAGGATGTTATTATTTGCTTGCTTGAGCCGAGTGTAACATGTTGTGTTGCTTTTGGCTTTAGGCATTTCCCCCTAGCAGGAAATGGGGATGTGAAAAATGATGTATTTGTTTCTTGATAAGAGGCTGGTTGGACAGGATTGAACGGTGCTAAGAATAGAATGCAATTGTTGTTGATTCTCAGAGAGGACTACCGAATGGACTGTGTTCTCAGCAGGCCTTTCATGTGGAAATAGGGGTCTGGTCAGCTGCAAAAACATAACCCCCAACCCCCCTCCCCACCCCACCCCCCAGTCCTGTGCCCCTGCCACCAAATGCCACCGTCACACTTCATAGAGGACACTCTGTATGTGTCTCTCTGCTTCTCTCTGGGTGAGGTCACCTTCTCTCCAAAGCAACGTAACCTCATGTGATCAGCTCCTATGTAGGGCTTCTGGCATTCTTCCACCCATATGGAGGTACACTTTGATGAGGCAGCTGAGGCATCAGATCCGATGTGATTATTGAGCTTCGCCGCCGCCGCCTCACAAATGATTGAAATGGAAAATGTCACACTAAAAATGTTCATTAATCATGCATGCATTTGGATGAGACGTGGGCGTTGCTGTGTTTGGGAAATGTACAAAGCAGAGTTTAGTTCCTGCCCTACTTTTCAACGCAGACATGCAGCAAAGGATGAACATAACTGGGATCACTGTTCTGAACAGCCCCTGTACCCCTTAAGATGCTGTGATATTAAACTGATGGTTCAGTAACGGTCAGTGGCGTTAATGGCCTCTGTGATAACGTGACACTTGGGACATTTTTGCACTCTCTCACCAGTTGCTCTGGTGACCACATACTGCCACAGAGTGCTTCTTGCTGTCTATTTTGGTGGAGTCTATCATTAGTGGATTAGTTGAAGCATGTTTTGTATTGCTTTGTTCATTGCTTTGCTTGGCCTGGGTTAAGGAGAAGTTAAGCCAACACATTAAGTGTTTTCTAGAAATTTGAGGTTATATATGGCTGATTTGTGTCTTTTCCACCATAGAAAGAGGTCAACTCCCACTCATAAATATTGTGGCTGACGGTGTGAAGTTAAACTAGGGAGTTTGTTCCCTAATATGCTCTGAAGGCATCCCCCCCCCCTTCTATTGGATTATTAATGTGCAGGGCTACCAGAGCAAAAAAACAAGGTGTGTCAATGAGGGCTTGTTTTTCCATGTGAAGCCATAAAATGGTGCATGTTAAATTCCACGCTTCATTCCCCCCGCATTCATGTTTAAGGCTTTTGGGTGTAATGTGTGGCACACTGGGACCTGTGTTATTAAGCAGAGGAAAGAAAAACAGTGGAAAGTGGTGTTGCCGTGTCCCCTTGTTTCATCTTTGATATTAAATGCGTTGGATTCAAACCGCAGCCACCAGCCCGTCTCATGTGTGTGGAGGTCTTCAGTAATCATGACAGGGGGGATGAATGGAGGCTTATGTTGCCTGGCTTCACCTCTCTGCAGGGTGCTCTGACCAGGGCCCTCTCGGCCAGTCTCTGCTCCAAGTACTGGCACTGATACCTCATTTTACCCACGCCTCACAGCTTAAGGGCAGCTCCCAACTGTTAGGCGACTAATTTCACATGTTCGTTGACAAAATGTGTCCAAATGTGTGTGTTTATTTGAACCCATGTGTTTCACCTAAAAATCCTAATAGAGGGAAAAGCGTGTAGGTTAAGTACATGCCCACAGATGTTGAGCAGACGTGGAGTGATGAGGTTTGTGTGCTCTTTGGCCTGTCCTAGGGATTGGTTTGTTTGGATTAAGGGTGTATGTAGGAAGCTTATCTTAACTGCTGTGTAATCAAGACACTCTAAACATGCTGAAGAGCAACGAAGGGCTAGAGAGTGCCCCTTAGAATTTCCCATGAACAGAACCCTGGAATGCAAACTTTATTGCTCAAAACTATGTCAATTTCAGGTTGACACCGCAGCTGAATCCAGTTTCTATGGCTTAACGAGGTGGTGTGGAGGAGTACGTTGATAACGAGACCTAATCAGCCTCTGCTGATATTCTGTGGACTCAGTGTGCAGAATTGCCTTTCTGACCTGATGGGAATTTTTTACAAGAGCAGGCCCATACTGCCTCACCCAAGGCAGCCATGGCTATATTCCCCCTAAGATATCTAAACAGGAAGGGCCCAGGTCACCTGCTAGGTCTTCTCAGCTGACAAGGACCATAAACCAACTCTGAATGCTGTGTTTACACGTCTGTAACAACACGGCTTAAACATCGAACCCGGCTCCCAGATGCACTGTCATTCAGCGTCTGGCGGGTTTGGTTCTTTTTCATTTTAGCAGCAGCTGTACTGACGCAATGCAAAAGCAAATTGATCTGCAACTGCAAGGGAGCGTACAGCCTCTGCAACATGTTCAGGTCAAGCAGGAATGTCTTCATGACTTTTAAGGGTTGAGGAGCTGACCTATAATTATCCCTCGTCGGCCCGTGACACGGTGGGGTCAGGCTGTAACAGCTGGGGCAACATCCCCACTGAGCGGCCCGCGGTACAGAGATGCTGTCACAGATCCAAATGAACCTCTCCACAGAGCCCTGTCACTGATGACTGATGTGTTCCGAGAGGTGTCAGAAACACTGGCCATGATGTAAGGGTTTGTCAGTGGCCGTGACAAGCCATATAAATTACTGTGATTGACGGCCAGTGGGATAACCATGAGGACAATTTTAAAACGTGATTTACTGTTCTCTATTTCTCTCTCTCTCTCTGTCGCGCTCTGTCTCTCTCTCTCCCTCTCTCTCTCACTCTCTCTTCCTCCCACGCTGCGTCTCTTGCTTCTGTCTCTCTTACCATCAGCAGGATGCAGGTACCATACTGGGATCAGAAAAAATAACTTCCCTCAAGTTCAGAGCAGCAAAAGAGAATTTTGAATTAGGTGAAATGGAATGAGGGCAGGTGACGCATTAACTTCCCCCCCTTCCCCCCTGTGGAAATACTCCTGGATGCTGTGAAGTAGGCAGCGGCTGCTCGTCTGAATTGGGACGGTATCTAAGTAACTTAAAAGGAGAGTCTCAGCCACGGATGGCTTTGAAGCCTGTTGACCATTATCCTTGACACTGACGGCACAACACCCACTGGAGCTGGACGGCAAATTAAGTCCTTTAATGATAAGTTCTCTCCCCAGGTTTCACAGGGAGTTTCCACTGGATTACATTGTTTGAGGAGGCTTTGAACTTGACATTGAACTTAAGCAGACTTTTAGCATTTGCAGACTAGTGAAGTTTGGCTGTGTCCCCTAATGTAAGGAACAGAGCTCTGATTCATTGCCTGCATTGACCTTTTATTAGCCTCACGTTTGTCTCAATGACTAAGTTTTGCTTAAGCACTTTATTACTGGATTACCCCATGTTCACAAGTCAAATCTCTAAACAGAAATAACAAAAAAGGGAATAAAAATGCTAGATTACTTGGTCCGTTTAGAGAACATCCACAAATTAGCATCATCCCCAGCAGGCAAACTGTCGCGCATAATGTTGTGTCGTTGTATTTCATATCTACACCAGCGGTGAACTGCCAAGGCTGCAAGTAAAAACTCATGTCTCCCTACTGGAACCCAGGAAATTGCTGCCTGTTATTGCTCCTCCATGGTACATTTGAATGTGAACAGGAAAAACTACATTGTTACCCAATACACTTAGGGCAACATGTCTGAGTTCATGGAAACCCTAACTTGGCCCTCTCAAAGAAATTAGAGAGTGGGTTTAGGTGTTTGTGCTCCATGGAAGTGTGCTGACACAAGTTCCTGTTTGAATAAGCTCTCAGATGTCAGGAGGTTAGCTAAAGCAGGCTGCGATGAGAGCTGGGGTCAGGGTGTCCTCTGGCATCCGTGAAACTGACCAGGGACTCGCTCGCCTCGCACACATCTTTCAGCCATCTGTAGCAGCTCGAAACAGAATATACACATTCTTAATTAATATCCCCTGTGATTGCAGCTAATTACTGGGAGTGTTTGAAGTACGGGGGGACACAAATAAATCAGTGGACTGATTCTTAATGTAATGCAACTGTTTGTATTGGTAATGCGACTCAAACTAATGCTCTCTCTTCCTCCCTCTCTCTCTCTCTCTCTCTCTCTCTCTCTCTCTCTCTCTCTCTCTCTCTCTCTCTCTCTCTCTCCTTTTCCCTACAGAGTAATGGATCTTTGGCATGGTGTCAAAATCACAAACAGTGCTCAAAGGTAAAGTAACAGGCGGCTAAGTGGGGTTCTTTGGGCAATGGGACATGGTGCTATAAAATGTAATTATGTCTAGCTATATACCACAACATTGCTAGTTGTTACATTTACAGTTCATTATATTGCATCTCAATAGTGGCAATGTGAAGTTTAAGATGTAGATAGAACAGCCCACTGATAAGCCTGTGCGTAGACAGCTCTGCGCTCCACACTATCAGATGAGGATAATCACTGTGCGTGTGTTTGTGTTGTCGGATGTCCAAACTGTCATCATGCCGGCTCCTGCTGCTTGCACAAACATCCTCTGCAGCTCCCAGGGTTTTTATAGACCTCATTTATGGATCCGGTGCAGATTCACATCTACGTCTTTTATCGCCGAGCCAGTTTCCCCCTCTCACTCATAATAGGTGAGGGCTGAAGTTGTTGGCTGGTTTCGGAACGTACATGTCAAGTCTAATAAGCGTAGCCCCGCTCGGATACTTGGACTGGACTCCTGCTCATTTGAATTCTTGTCATTTGCTCAGTGTCTGGGCCCGTGGAGCGGCGCTGGTGGAGCGCGGGTGTGCAGCGGTGTCTCATTGCCCCGGCTGCGGATGGCGTGTCGGACCGGGCTCAGGGAGGGGTGTTGACATGTTCTCTCAGCTCTCCCCTGAGCTGTTGACATCCCCTTCGCAGTTTTCATGAGCCTACTGTGGGCCGAGCATTCAGGGGGAGAGGAACCTGTTTAACAGGAGCGCTCTTACGGGATGGCCACATGGGAACAAGACCAAACTCAGTGCCGTGATGTTGTCTGTTTTTCTTTTCTCGGCTCATGGCACCAGTCTGCATATTTTTGCCACAAAAGGTTGTCAGAGGTAGAAAGGCTGGCGTGGAAAGGATTGAAAATAAACTGTGCATAGAATGTTGTCTTTCGCTGGTGCCCAGATGTTTCTACTGTCAGACGTGTGATTGTATGAGCGCTCGTATTTTGATTGCACTGTTTGGTTTTCTTTCATGTGGAAGGAGTTTACAGTTAATTGTGTTTTCCATGAGGTGTCGACAAGTTTGCTGTCGACCGTGACTTTCCTATAGTTTTGATAAACACACGATGAAGTACATAAAAGTGTCGAAAGATATACTTTAGCTCATATTTTATGGAGATTCCCCCATAAGAGTCAGACTGTAACACATGGCGATGCTGCTGGAAACCCAGTTTGTTCTTTAAAGACAAGTGATTCAGAAACACGGGGATCTGAAGGAATGGATCTGTTGAACTGCCGCTAGGTGATTCATTTGACTTACCCGAGGTGTGGGGTATCATCCATAGTATGTGCCATCTGACCATGTCATCATTTCTGCGAACCATGAGGAAGGCCTAGTTCACTAATCTGGGCCAAGTTTCCCGAACGCTAAAAAGGACTTGAAATCGGTCGTAAGAGGGATATTGCAGAGCGGTTTCCCGACGCCGCACTTACGGCAATGATGAGTCTATGATGTCGCCAAAATCCACGTAGGCCGTTAAGATACGTCGTTATCGGGAAACGAGGCCCTGGTATGTTTTGAGTTGTGTTGTGTGTCACATTACCCTGACACATGGACATCGCTTCATGTTTCTCGAAGGACTCACTCCAGTCACACAGACAGTGCCAGGCTGAACCGCATGTGCGCCTTCTCTGTAGTGAAGCTCCCCTTTAACCACGGGGAAAGCGTGTACAGATTGCAACACTGTCACAAACTAGTCCGTCTTGTCAGATCACAGTACATTATGTCATGGTTGTGAAATCCATGGTTTGTAAAGGAACAGCTATGTTTAATGGGTCCAGCCTGACAGCATGAGAAACCTACAAAGGCCAGCGCTTTTAATCTTTTTTTGCCATAACACGTCAGCTTCCACTACGGTGTTTTTAAATTGCCAATGTGCTTGTTGTGTCTGCCGATAAACAGTGGCACTATTAGCGTGAAAATACGGCTTCTAAAAGTGGAGCAGCAAGAAAGAAGCAGCCGCGAGCTGTTGCCAAAGGCCTTGGGGGCAAAACGAAAATGGATCTCATCCAGCTAAAGGCAGATGAGGTTTTACGAGGTCAAGACTAATGAGCTTGTCTGAGTGCCCTGAAGGAGGAGATGGAAGGGCGTCTCTCAAGGCTCTCAGACTCCCTTTTCAACGCAGCAAAGCTTGTTCCTGTCCCTTTCTGTGGAGATAGCCAACCTTGGCTCCTGGCATGAAGCGATCCCCAAGTCATTCATCAAGAGTTTTTCTGTTGGGAAAAGGATGTGGCTGGATGCGTGTCCAAGCACGGCGCACTGTTTTCATAATCAGCCATCTATATCACAGAAAGCTAAAAATGCCTGGGATCTTTTTTTTTTCTTCTTCATGCACATCTTGCCCCTCACTCCCTCAAACAAGCATGTCAGTTTGCCTCATTCACTTTGTGTGAAGAGAAATAAAATATATATTTTTGGTGTGAATTAGATACAGATGTAGATGATGTAATTATTTTCTATGCTAGGAAATGTTATCTGCCATTACTACTGCCAAAATAACTTGGGGATGCTGTCATCAACCCCCAACAGCTTCCAAGAACACAGGGCTAGATTGCAAATTCAGTTATGCCTCTGTAGTATTGTATTTCTTTCCAAGTGCCTAATATGACAGCATAATGTTTAGAGCCCTATAAACTCAACTCCACACAAAAGTTGAGTTTAAATAGAGTTAGTAGAGCAGTTGTTTTCGCCATTGTATGTGTTTATAGAGTTTAGATATACTCTACTGATCTGCATAATTGACAGAGTGGTTTATTGAGGGTTCTCAGTGTGACTGGCTCACAAAAGGCTTTGGCCATTGTGGCCATGTTGAACAATTCCTTCTCACAGGCCAGAGTGTTACAGTGCTGGGCCGTGTGAATGGCCCCACAGCTAGCGATTAGCCTCCTCACTTCATCAACAGCACACAGTGCTCAGTGGAAGTCAAACAGGACGATAAAAGCACTGGCCTATGCAAACCCCCCTGTGACTGCTGTGGGGATCAAGTCTCTTACACACTGAGAGGTTTGTTAAAAGCTCCCACTGGGGTCCCTGAGCAGATAATGTGTGGAGAGATTGGTTAATTATTTAAACAAAGATTCTGACCCCCCCCCCCCCCCCCACCTCGAGTCTGTCAGCACTTTTGGAAATCAAAGCCCTCCAGCATTAATTTGAGTGGGGTGGGGGGGGGAAACGTAATCTTGGCCAGCTCATATGCAGTGTCCAGAGTTGGCCTGACTTGCCAGGGTGCACCATTGTCATGGTGATTAACCCCACTGCCCTCTTGCTGGAGCAGAGAGAGAGGGGGGGCATTCTGGAACGCTAGGGAAGTCATTAGCATGCTATAACATCACCGTTTCCCCCATTGAGCCGGGAGACGCCGGGAGGCCGGAATGCCAGCCTTTTGTGAAGGTTTTTTTGTCATGTTGCTTCTTTATCTTCATACAACCACTTGAAGAAAAAAAAGGAAAGCAAAACTGGGGCTTATCCACCCAAAAGTTTGAAAACGCCTGGCTCCTCTTTTCACTGCAAGTGTAAAGGAAGGGGTATGGAAACAATCAAAACAATCACAAATATCCAACATTTTGAAGTATGCTGAGTACAATCACAACAGCTCTCTGCAAGATTCAAGAATAAAATCACTGGAGTTGATTTGCAAAGAGTTATTTCTCAAACCCAGCTCCACAGCGACATGCATTATTCAGTTGGCCAGTGCAGGCATAGGAACCTATCCAAATATAATTACATTGTTTCCTGAAAATGTTAAATCGAGCACTTAAAAAGTGAAGCCGTAGAAGTGTTCCCCCTGTCTCTCTGGGTGAAATGAATATGTCCACACGAACAGAGAAGGCCCTGTGGCAGAGCAGAGGAGGATTAAATCATTAATCTCTAACTCCGTCGCTCCCTTAGCTGGAAGACTCTGCTCCAGCCTCTCCTCCTCTTCCCCCCTCTCTATTCTACTTCCAAGGTCTTCCTCATCAGCCAGCAGAAAAGAGCTTTATGGTTCGATGTCGTCTATAGACTGCGGGTTTAATTGCAAGGAGTCGTGCCTTGTCCTTAATGGAACAGAACATGTCCAGGTGTCTCTTTTGAGACTGTGCTTTTTGCAATAGTGGCCATTGTGTGGAGGAAGCCCAGGGGGATATGGGTTTTGTGAGCGTGTTTATTCAGTGGCATCACTCTGGAGATTTCCTTTGAATTAGAAGGGAAAGTGAAAAAGGTCAGCAGAATAATCATGGCGCACCTAAGGCTTGCATTGAGGAGTGGTTTTGAAATACTGGCCGTTTCCTCTCCCCTTCTCTGTGTTCTTGCGCTTGAGAACTGTCAGACGTCGCGGTACACGGTAGTGTTGTTTCTGGGTCAATCAGCCCAGTGAAATTAAATTGGTAGCACTGGCACGGTACGCATCTTCATTAATCTTCATTTGAGGAATAACTTTTGCTTCGGGGGGGAAAATATCACATTCCCCCATTTGCTCTAAACTTGGCCGGCCGGAGAGCGTGCGCTGGCGTTTCACTGTGAGGTCTTTGTGTGGTCATCTTTTCTTTGGCGGCCAGCGGCCATAAAGGTTCCTCTGAAAAAGGGCTAGGTGCTAGGCGCTAGGTGCTAGGTGGCTGTTTTATTGCATGAAAGTAAGTGTGTGTGTGTGTGTGTGTGCGTGTTTTATTGTGTGGCAACGCTGGTTTCCTTGTCTGGCAGGAAATGCATCAAAGCACCTTTTGGTTCTCTTCAGCCAGACTCTCACACCTCTTGCAGTGTGTGTGTACGAGGTGTGCCCCCTTCATAGACAGCACAGACTACAGCTGGAAGGCAGTCGCCACCGAGTGTGAAATTGACCTTTTTTTTTTTCTGTTCCGTGGCATGGAGACTGAACTGGATCCAGTCCATCTTTTCAATACTGAGATGTCAGACCCTTCTGCCTGTACACTCTCTCCTCTCTCTTTCTCTCTCTATCTCTCTCTCTCTCTCTCTCTGATTCTCTCTCTTTCTCTGGTTATCTTCCTCTCTCTCTCTCTCTTTCTCCCCCTCTCTCTCTCTCTCTCTTTCTCTGGTTATCTTCATCTCTCTCTCTCTCTCTCTTTCTCCCCCCCCTCTCTCTCTCTCTCTCTCTTCCTCTCTCTTTCTCCCCCTCTCTCTCTCTCTCTCTCTTCTCTCCCTTCTCTCTCTCTCTCTCTCTCTCTCTCTGGTTCTCTCTCTTCATGGTGTTGTTATTCCTCTAGCAGATGCCTTAACATGGGCCATTTATTTCTCAGTATTTCATAGCTCTCCACAGTGGCTTCACTAAACATATTAATGGATCCCTTCTCCATGAATATGTACCTGGTCTCTGTGCCGTAGCAGTGGGAGAGGTGTGGCGTCTGGGGGGGACACGGGGGGCGTCTGGGGGGGGGGACGGGGGGAGTGGTGAGTCTGGCTGGGTGTGTGTGGGTGGCGCAGGAGTGAGAGCCGCGGAGGGCCGGTCAGTCTCCGCAGGGAGGAGCAGCCCTGGACATGGCTGTTAAGTTTCATTGGGTGAGGGAGGGGGCCCTGTGCTGTTGCCTGCTATCTGTGGAGCTCATTATTCACATGGTGGGTGGCACGGATGGGGGGAGAATGGAAGCAAAAGAGGAGCAGGACTGGGCCATACGGAGAGGTGGCGTCCTGCTGAGGTCTAACTCACTCCCAGGGTCATTGTTCATTTCTCAGACCAGTAACGTCTGAAAGGGAGAGACATGTCTTTCATGTGGAATTCAAACAGTTGATAATCTATGGCCAGCTTGTTTATATATATATTGAAAAAGGTTTGAAAGTGGGTTGGCTGCACGTTAAACTGTGTCGTCAGGAATGTGTTCTTATTTAGCCTCCGTGTTCCAAATATACGTATCCTGATTGAGAAATAATCTATTTTGTACAGCTGTCATGATCTGATGTGTCTGCATGTCAAAATAACAGCTTGTTTTTTAATTTTGCTGGTGTTGAAGGAGGATTATCTGAATTAGGACAGCTTGTAAAATCCTCTTTAAGCTATAAAGACTTGTCACAGAAAGAATGCCTGTGATTATTCTCATGCCAGAATCTGTGCCTGGGCTATCTTGCTTATCAGCGTCCACAAGTTCCTCTGGTGGTTCTGTCATCCCTGGACACCCATGCTTTACTTACCCAGAGAGGATGCAGATGGATCAGCAGTGTCCCTCTGAAAAGGGGAAGATAACATGAGATAGAGGTCAACATTGATTTATTGAATGTTTGCCACTTGATTTAGCTGTTTTGTGTCCAAACTATTTACCATAGTGATGTTTCAATTAATAAGAATCTTCCCATTACTAGCAATGATGAGACCACTGGAGAGACCACTTCTTAATTTATAGACACTTAAGAATATGGAGATACATAATGTTCTATTTGTTTAAAATATGCCAGTCCCAAAATGTATTTGGGCTGGATTGGTATAATAATATGATGGAAACACTTTGTTGTATGACATTCTCTGCTGAACAGCACGATTCACAAACTGCATGTGTTTATCAGTCTTCAGCAGCCGCGCTGACATTTGTTGAGATTTACTTGAAATGGTTCTGCAAGGGCTACTCAATTATCTTAAGCCTCGCGCCTGTCTGGTCAGTATGTCGGGGGGGGGGAGTGTGGTGCCTGCTGCTCAGATTCCTAAGGACACCCAATTTATCAGTAATCAAAAAGTCATCCATTCCGTCCTAATCCCTGTCTTGATCCTCTCTGAAACGTGCAGCGGTTTCAATCCTCCGTATGCCGTTACTTTGTCCTATGGCTTTCCATCTGATCTAAGATGGATATAATGAAGCATGTTAATTATTTTGGAAGCCTCCAGGCTCTCTAATATCACAACATACAGTTCTGTATCCGCATCCCCCAACAGATGATTGAAAGTGATTGGGCCACATCTCCACTCCTCACTTCAGACTGCATACTCACAACATGACATGACCGCCATTAAATTTAGACCACAACACACAAGTCTGCCACATGGGCACACATGGGCACACATGGGCACACATGGGCACACATGGGCACACATGGGCACACATGGGCACACATGGGCAACTGGAGTGTTTATAGAGAGCTGGAGCTGAGAGGGAAGATTCATTTACATTTCGTCATTTAGCAGACGCTTTCATCCATTTCAGTTACAGATTGTTTGTGCTGTACAGCTATTGTGCTGTTCATTACCATTCACACACAGTCAGCCAACCCACCTCTTACATTTACATTTCGTCATTTAGCAGACGCTTTCATCCAAAGCCACTTACAAGGATGTATGCACATTTTACATTTTTACACTGATGGTACACTACACATCAGGAGCAATTAGGGGTTCAGTGTCTTGCTCAAGGACGCTTCGAAAGGGAATCGAATTAGCTTCTGATTACTAAACGACTTCTGTACCTCCTGTACCACTGTCGCCCCTAAATGACCGCCATTAAATTTAGACCACAACCAAAGTCTGGCCATGGGCACGTATGGGCTGGTCTGGAGTGTGTATTGAGAGCTGAAGCTGAGAGAGAAGATTCACACATTAGTTTACGTTCAGTGGCATTTGAAGTGTCTATCAACTCTGGAGCTGAGAGGGAAGATTCATTTACATTTCGTCATTTAGCAGACGCTTTCATCCAAAGCCACTTACAAGGATGTATACACATTTTACATTTTTACACTGATGGCACACTGCACATCAGGAGCAATTAGGGGTTCAGTGTCTTGCTCAAGGACGCTTCGACAGGGAATCGAATTAGCAACCTTCTGATTACTAAACGACTTCTCTACCTCCTGTACCACTGTCGCCCCTAAATGACCGCCATTCAATTTAGACCACAACCAAAGTCTGGCCATGGGCACGTATGGGCTGGTCTGGAGTGTGTATTGAGAGCTGAAGCTGAGAGAGAAGATTCACACATTAGTTTACGTTCAGTGGCATTTGAAGTGTCCATCAACTCTGGAGCTGAGAGGGAAGATTCATTTACATTTCGTCATTTAGCAGACGCTTTCATCCAAAGCAACTTACAAGGATGTATACACATTTTACATTTTTACAGTGATGGCACACTGCACATCAGGAGAAATTAGGGGTTCAGTGTCTTGCTCAAGGACGCTTCGACAGGGAATTGAACTAGCAACCTTCTGATTACTAAAAGACTTCTCTACCTCCTGTTCCACTGTCGCCCCTGAGAGAGCACATTCACACATTAGTTTGTGTTTGTGTTGTGTCATTTCAAGTGTCCATCATCCCTCCAAGACCGCTGTCTTTAGCAGTCCTCACCTCTAAAATATCGTGAACATTAAGAAGACTTGTGTTCTTGTACGATAAATCTCACGAGAGGCTAGCCAGGATGATCCAGGCACTGCGCTGAGAGAGAGAGCCTGAGTTTCCCAGGGTTGTGGCCCCTTGAGAAACCACCAAGCAGCTCTTTTATCAGCCATCTGACCTCTCATGATGGATGCATCCTGTTGGGGCTAATTGTCACAGAATGTAAACGGAGCCCAGAGAGAAGCGATGCGTTCCGCTTGGGCCCCAGCAGCGCCTATCGGGCCCTGCACGCCCTACACCGCTTTATCAACACCAATTAACCCACACTCCCAGATCTACAGCAGACGCCGTTTCATGATACCACCAGCAGCAGCAGCAGCAACAACAACAACAACAACAATAACAATAACATCAACGAGAACAGAACAAGAGCAACTGTTGAATGGGGCGCAGATGTAGTTTGATCCGCTGCGGTTTGGGGCTTTGTCTGTGCGAGACGTCGGGATCATTAAGAATTAAGTGAATTGGCTATTACATTCCGCTGCAGACAAAGCCCAGCGCTGCACGAGCTGTTTCGCTTTTTTTTTCTCTCCAGCTCATAAATAAGACAGGCACCTCTGAATGTGAGGTGCATGTATAATTCATGGAATCCCCCCCCCCACAACACCGCCCCCCCCCCCACCCCCCCCACCCGAACCTCCTCTTTCCCCTCCCAACACCGCCCCCCCCCCACCCCAACCTCCTCTCTCCCCTCCCAACACCGCCCCCCCCCCCACCCCAACCTCCTCTTTCCCCTCCCAACACCGCCCCCCCCCCACCCCAATCTCCTCTCTCCCCTCCCAACCCGCTCTGGCAAGCTATCCCTCCCAGTCCTTTTGTTGTCTGCTTCTCCAACTGCATTTAAATTAATAATTGAGGATATACTTCAAGAATGTCTGTTTGATACCACCTGCTAGGCAATTCAGCCCCTGTTCTCTTTTGCCCCTTTCAAAGGGCTAAGGCAGTGCTCTGTCTAAGCACTTTGAACCATTGTTAACATGTTGCTCAGACCAGTGGTAGGAGTATGGGGCTCTACTTTAAAAGGAATTTGTTGTGGTTGAATTCCATCCATCATCCATGCGTTTGTTAAGCTACCGATCACGAGATGTTTTCATAGTTTCTTATGGCCCTTTACCGTCTCTAAGACTCTTAAGAGCTACTGAATCACACAGGTCCTAAATTCTGCGTGCGGTATGGCTTTTATACAGTGAATGAGGGGGGACCCACCCTGGGCGGATGGGCGGATGGATAATTGCTCAAATAAATCTTTGAAAGCTGAAGGATTGTAAACATATGAGAAAAGATTGACAATGCACATCTAAGGACAGCGATGAAAACCAGACACCCCCCCCCGCCGCACACACACACACACCCCCCTCACCCTTCCCCCCAAAGGCTTTTATATGACAGCAGTGAAGAAATGCACATTGAGTATGTGCCCAGCCTTGTTGGACTCTGAACCCACCAGAGAGGGTCCTGGGCTCATTCGTGACTCATGGAATCCTCGGTAAACAGCCACGACCAACACAAACTGATGTGCGTTGCCTTTGAAGTCCAAGGCAACTTGAGTCAAACCAGCGCTTGAGTCCTGATGAAAGATGGAGGGGGTTGGGTTGGGGGGGGGGTGAGGAGTCGTGTTGCGGAGTCGAGTCGAAGCGCCACTAGCTAATCAGCCGCGCTCTTTCTCCAACCTTGACATACCCTAATCCACTCACACACTTAAGTGTGGCAGCATGTTCAGAACTGCTTTGGCAAACACACACACACCTGTGTTGATTTACCAACAAGGAGCATGATGATGCCATGCTTGATATAGCTTGTGCTATCCTGCCCACGGCGTACATGCAGAAGAATAACGTCTCCGAATATAAAGACTTCGCTGAGCCATGATACAAATATCTGTCAGTTCACAGAGTGCGTGCTTGTTTTTTGTGCAAGTTCAGATCAAGGCGTTCACAAGTTGGTATCAATCTTCACCTCTCATTTCTATTCAAAACCACAGTTGGTATCAATCTTCACCTCTCATTTCTATTCAAAACCACAGTTGGAAAGCATTCCTTTAGCAGTGGAGGGTATTGCAAAATTGTTTGGAGGGAAATATGACAAAGAGGGGAAAAGTCTTGAGTGTTTCTTTGATGGTGAGACCTCAAGCACGGTGAGAACATGGTGAACAATTGTAGATACTCACAGCGTGCCTAATTCTTCTCCTAGGCTCTGTGGTTAAAGGGACTATGCTTACCACCCAACTGCTCAGCAAGAGATTAGTTTTTAATTCCTGATATGCCAGGAAAAGCGCGTGTGTACTTTAGCACGGGCAAAAGAATAAAACGCCTGACTGCAGTATGGACTTGGACGAGAATGAAACTGACTTTATGTTATGATAATGTTGTTGGAAGCAGGGCCCATGCCATGAATAAGAATGAGCTGTTGTAAAGGGTAGGCCATGGGTTGGCAGGGGAGCCATCAAGAGTAATAGTGCCTACAGCCTTCCCGATGTTAGAGTGTGTGTGTCTGTGTCTGTGTGTGTGTGTGTGTGTGTGTGTGTGTGTGTGTGTGCGTGTGTGGGTGTGTGGGTGTGTGTGTGTGTGTTTGTGTCTATGTGTGTGTGTGTGTTTGTGTGTGTGTGCAAGTTTGTGTGTGTGCCAGGGATAGCGTAACAGAAAAAAAGGGAGAGAGAAAGAGGTCCAGAAACTGATATGAAGCTCAAGGATGGCGATCAACCTTAGGAGGGGCTGGGTGGGTCGATACGCCCATCCATAGAGGAGGAGGAGGGGGTCACTGAGTCTCCCCTACGTCTATGAAAACAGCAGGGGGGGGGGGGAAGAAAGGACTCATAACTCAGTGCTGTACTGTACTGAGCGTGGCCCAGTTTAAAGCGAGGGCCGACCAACAAAGGGGAGATTCTCCCAGGCCCCTCCCCGCTTGGGTCCTCTTGCGGAGCGTGATCCCACGGCTCACCCCTCCGTGATTCCAGTCACACTCCATAAATCTCCTGCCGCTCCGCACAGAGCTGACACACACACAGCCTCACCACTTTGGTTCAGGCAGATCGACGCGTCTCGTCAGGGGAGAGAGGGAGAGAGAGGGAGGGAGGGAGAGAGAGAGAGAGGGAGAGATAGGGAGGGAGGGAGAGAGAGGGAGAGAGGAAGAGAGAGAGGGGGGGGGAGAGAGAGAGGGAGGGAGAGAGAGGGAGAGAGAGGGAGAGAGAGAGAGAGAGAGAGAGAGAGAGAGAGAGAGATTGGGGAGGTGTGCCGGAGGGAAAGTTTTTCATCGGGTGAAGAAAAGGGAGAGATGGCCCTCAACGCTCTCATCTGGTTGTTTTTAACAGGAGAATCGTAGTGCTGTGTGTGTGGGTGTGGGTGTGTGTGGGTGCGTGTGTCTGTGTGTGTGTCTGTGTGTGTGTGGGTGTGTCTGTGTGTGTGTGTGTGTGTGTGTGTGTGTGTGTGTGTATGTGTGTGTGTGTGTGTCTGTGTGTGTGTGTGTCGTGTCGTGTCGTGTGTGTGAGTGTGTGTGTGTGTGTGTGTGTGTGTGTGTGTGTGTGTCGTGTCTGCTATCGAGTCTGGCCACACGCACGCGTTCTCTCCTGTGTGAGCTTGTTCTGTGTGCGTGCATATTCCCCCCGTGTGATTCAATTTCAAGAGTTATGTGCCTCTTATTATTCTGACTGCAGTGTGTATGTTGAAGCCTGGGGCAATCTTCACTGGTAGCACTTCATGCTTCATTAAGCAAAGCAAAGCACCTCAGCTGCCTTTTGTACATTCGTCTCTGCATAGTTTATGTTGTTTCAGCTGTCCCCTTCGGGATCTGCATGTTTTCAGGACGAGACAGAGATAATCTCGCTATGCCACGGGGAAGTTTGTCTTTGGATGCTCAGTGTCCTCTTTAGTAGTGTCTGCCACCTACACCCCCCCCCCCCCCCCCCCCCCCCACACACACACACACACAGCCTCCCCCAGTCCCCAGTGAGGAGAGTTTGTGGTGGAGCCTCCATTCAGCCTGACTTTCACATCGGCCCCACATAAAGCCTTTCAAGGTTCCCTGGTGCAACAACTGCTGCATTTTATTACAGCGTGAAATGGGCGCGCACACACACACACACACACACACACACACACACACACAGCCGTGAAATGGGAAATGAAAAGAGCCCAACGGCAGACCCCACTTATCCATGCAGAGTGTGTCACGTTCGGGGGAGAAGATAAGGACACAAAGGGAGACGCTGAGGCACAAACGCTTTTGTTTGGAGGCTGCTGTTGCTGCCTTTCACTGGCCGCGCAAGCTTCTGGTAAAACCCCTCAAAGCTCATGTTTAGGTCTGTACAGGGAACCAGTGTGGATGTCTCAACACCTCCCCGCTTTCCTTTGCTCCCAAACAATAAAATGGTGCTTCTTGTTATATTATTTTACTGTGCAGATGCAGCCATCTGAACCAAAGCGTTTCTGCTCTGGACCCTGGGGACACTGACACAGAACACCTGAGCCTGACAATCAGCACTTACTGATGTGAATGGATCCAGTTGTAAACATGTGTTTTAAAAGCCATATTTTATGATTGATGCGAGCGCCTTTGTAATTATAAAGAGCGCTCATATTTGCTTTGGCAGGACATCTGTTGTCACCCTTCCCTTTTCCTGCTAAACTGTCAGTGTGTGGGTGGGGCTGTTGAGAAATGCTGACAGATTGTCAGTTCTCAGCACACCTGTGCAAGAGGTTTCAGAAGTTTCGCTTCTCACTGAACTGCTGCCACCCTCACCTTTTGTGACACGCCTTAATGCTCTGAAAAGCTGAAAAAAATCCAAAAATTCCATCACCTTCGGAAAGAGACGGACTTGAATGTTTGTGATTTATCCCGCTGTTTGACTGATATCAACAGAAAGACAGAATGTTGTTGTTGGGCACGGTTATAAAAAAAAACCTTTAAAGGGAAAAAAGAAGACTCGTAAACGGCTTTTACTCATTTTCCGTCCTTTAACTTTAGTCATATCCTGCGAACATGGGACCATTTAGTGAGAGAGTAGGCCTGATCCCAGGGTTTATGTCCGTTTGGAGATTTGGAGCCTTGGCGTGTGTGTGTGCTAGTTTCCTCAGTTTCCTCAGCGGGTCTGGTGGAGCAAAGCAGGTCATTGTCCAGGTATGGCCTCTGAGACACGCTGGAAATCAAACTAAGGGTGCCGCCGTGTTACTGTAAGCGATAGATAAATCACACACACACACACACACACACACGTACAGACACACACGTACAGACACACAGACACACACACACACACACACACACAAACACACACACACACACACACACACGCATGAACTATCATCATTCTCCTGAGTTTCATACTTTGCCTTGGTCAACTCAGCTTGGAGTTCTTTTTTAGGGGGGAATCCACATCACCATGCAATTTCAGCTTCATCTGGTTGTCATCAAATTTTCCACCAATCTATTCAGATATTGGCGTTCGCTCACCTCTGAATTTTCTAAATCAGTGTTACTTATTCCCGGAGATCCATTCCACGAAGCCTTGCTGTGATGTGGCCTCTCTCACTGAATTTCATCTCATCATCATTAAGGAATACTTGCTTTGGAATCCAGGAAGCTGGCCCGCATTCTGAACACATCATCACCTGTGTTTTAATCTGAGAAATGTTCAGGCGCTGCTTAATCGTGTCCGAACTCTCTGTTAGCCGAGTCGCAAGTGAAAATGTAATGTCCACTTAACACGTTGCCCCCATCTCACTGCTCCAAGGCTGTGCTGTTTAACACTTGTGTGGCCAGCCGATGTCGCACATATTCCCCGGAGACAAGACGCGCCAAGCACTAATTAAGAGAACGTGGAGTGTTATTAAAAAGCTGGCAGGGCGCTGAGGCAGGACCCTGATTTCAGCCTCGCAGGAGCCAGGCTTACGCTCAACCATGTGCGTGTCCCACACACTCGCCATAAAAACCAAATAAACCTTTTCTGTGGGAATGGCATAATAACGACGGACCCGCCTAATGAGCAAATTAAATAGCCATAAACAACTGAGCCTTGAGCAGTGCATTAGACAGAGGCTCTCGTAAAATATTTAAGAGTAGATTTTCCTTTCGCTCTACTGATTTTCCCCTGATGTATCCATGAGTTTCATCCAACCCTGTAGGTGGAGAGTGCTACCTACTATGTCTGTATTTCAGCCTACTGTTAGAACAGAGATGGCCCACTCGTGCCTGCCTATGTCTGTATTTCAGCCTACTGTTAGAACAGAGATGGCCCACTCGTGCCTGCCTATGTCTGTATTTCAGCCTACTGTTAGAACAGAGATGGCCCACTCGTGCCTGCGCTCATGAAAGACGGCCCATGTCATCTGCATACAGTACCAGTCAAAAGTTTGGACACACCTTTAAGTGTTTTCTATACTTTTATTATTTTCTACATTGTAGATTAATACTGAAGACGTTCAAGCTACGAAAGAACACTTATGGAATGATGTACTAAACAAAACAGGTGTTATCTACCATGTAGAAAATAATAAAAGTAAAGAAAACACTTCTCCAAAAATGAGAAGGTGTGTCCAAACTTTTGACTGGTACTGTATGTGAACCTGACGTGGACTCCTTTCCAGTCTGTCTGCAGCGAGATGCTCACGCATGGCTGGGGAGTCACACACAGGCTCAGATTGAAAAAGGCTGAGTCTCGTTGGCTGCCCGACCCGTCTGCTCCGTGTGGTTTGGGTCGGGCCCAGTGGCAGCACAGAAGTTGCCCGACCGCAGTTTTCCCTGTTAGCGCGCTCCCAGGGTTCTCTCTCCGAGCGGGCCGACCCGGCCCGGCACCAGGAACGCCATGAGCCACTCGCTCTGCTCCATCCCGTCTGAAGATGCGCTCCTTTGCTGTGGTGGAATGGCCATGATTCTATCAGACATGCATGAACTTTCATGTTTTATTACATTTGCACACATTGGATTTGATTTGTTGCGGGTGAATAGCCGCACTCACATTGCAAAAAAGAATACAACCATATTGATACATTTTTTCGTTTGCTTCTCATACGCTGTTTGGCTGAGTTTCTGGCGTTGTTGTTACACTATAGTGCATAGCCTCTTTTATCTACAACCCACTCGAAATATCCGGTAAATAAGTTCCATGTGTGGCGGGAAGGGAATCCCAGGAACATTTTAAACGGGGTGTATCATCCATTAGCCTGCCCTCAGTGCAGAACTGGAAGTGGTACAGAGAGAAGAGGGGTGCTGATGCCAGACTCTATCAGGAACAGACACCAAGAGCTGGAGGACCAAGAGCTGATGCATTCCTCTGCTTGCAACTGTGTGGAGACATGAGTGTGCGTCTATATGCATGCATTCATCCATGCATGCATGTGTGTGTGTGTGTGTGTGTGCGTATGTGTGTGTGTGTCTTGTGTGCGTGTGTCTGTGCGCGTGTGTGTGTGTGTGTCTTGTGTGCGTGTGTGCGTATGTGTGTGTGTGTGTCTTGTGTGTGTGTGCGTATGTGTGTGTGTGTGTCTTGTGTGCGTGTGCATATGTGTGTGTGTGTGTGTGTGTGTGCGTATGTGTGCGTATTTGCGTGTCATGTGTGTGTGTGTGTGTGCGTATGTGTGTGCGTGTGCGTATGTGTGTGTGTGTGTGTGTGTGTGTGTGTGTGTCTTGTGTGTGTGTGTGTGTGTGAGTCTGTTACGCTGAACGCTTCTCTTCTTGCCCACACTCAAACGCACCACTGGTCTGGTAAATATTAGAGCACTGGGTGTCCTCTGAAGGTATTTTTGGGGACATATTTGCCTTGTAGGAGTGCGCCCGCTTGATGTGGATAATGTAGTGTGCCGTGTGGAAATGGGAAGGAGATGCACGGAGGTGTTTGGCAGACGGTCTGAGGGGCAGGCTGCTGGTGCTTTGATGTGGTGCTGTCTTTGAAGCACTGTGACTCTGTCCTGTTGTCACTGTCTCTCCTTTCCTCTGTCTCTTTCACTCCATTTCTCATTTGTTCTCTCTCTCTCTCTCTCCCCCCTCCCTCTCACAGTGCCTGGAGCCCTGCAAAGAGTCTTGGGACCTGAAGGAGAACCAGTGCCAGGACTTATGTGAGGTATGTCACAGACTCCGCTGTTTGACTGTGTGTGTGTGTGTGTGTGTGTGTGTGTGTGTGTGGGTGTGTCGGTGTGTGGGGGTGTGTGTGTGTGTGTGGGTGTGTGTGTGTGTGTGTGTCGGTGTGTGTGTCGGTGTGTGTGTGTGTGTGTGTGTGTGTGTGTGTGTGTGTGTGTGTGTAGGCTCAATAGTGTGTGTGTGTGTGTGTGTGTGTGTGGGTGTGTGTGTGTGTGTGTGTGTGTGTAGGCTCAATAAGGGGGAAATTATGAGAAAATGAGACTGAAGTGGAAGCTCTGTGTTCTTAACAGCATGCTGTACATTACAGAATCAAAGCAAGTTACCCACCCACCCATCAAAACCCATGAGTCATGGGCTGCAATGTAAACAGGGCTATTCCTGTAATGGGGCACCTCTCTGACCTAATGGGCGGTGCTGCGTTTGGCATCTCAAATCAATCTGACATGGGTTTTTCCTTCAAGTCATATTTCTTTCCTCCCCCACTTTCTTTTTCTGCTTTTTCTGTCCCGAAACATTCTCCTCCTCAGCCGCTTTTCCCCAAGAAGCACTACGAGTGTCTGACGAGTTGCGAGTTCCTGAAGTCGGTGGAGTCGGCCAAGCAGGGCGACTGCCCCGCCCCGGAGAAGGCCAGCGGCTTCGCTGCCGCCTGCGTGGAGAGCTGCGAGGAGGACGGAGAGTGCTCCACTGTCAAGAAGTGCTGCTCCAACGGCTGTGGACACACCTGTCAGCAGCCCAAGAACCTCTACAAAGGTACTCACGTGCACACACACGTACAGACACACACACATGTACAGACACACACACACGTACAGACACACACACACACACACGTTCAGACACACACACACGTTCAGACACACACACATGTACAGACACACACACATGTACAGACACACACACACGTACAGACACACACACACACACACGTTCAGACACACACACACGTTCAGACACACACACACGTACAGACACACACGTACAGACACACACACACACACACACACACACACACACTCACACGTACAGACACACACACATACACACACACACACACACACACACGTTCAGACACACACACACGTTCAGACACACACACACGTACAGACACACACGTACAGACAGACACACCCACACACACACACACACACGCATGCATAAACATTTTTTTAAGCTCCACTGAAGACAACTGAAACATAACGGTTTAAGAACACCACACTGACTGATACATACTGGTATGCTTATGAATAGATTAAATATTCAGTCTTTTCTGGAGAGTGATTCTACACTATTTGCTACCTAAGCACACACACACACACACACACACACACACACACACACACACACACACACACACACACACACATTGGAGCACATATGGAACATTCACCTCTGTGAAATAATTTTGTATAATTTATGCTGTGGGCCCTTATTTCATTGACGAATTTCATTTCATTTCATTGCGCCTAGCATTTTGCTCATGTTATTAAATTAGGAAAATGATTTCCCCAAGTTATTAAATTAGCTTTAGTTGATGCGCAGCAGACAATTAGGGCCCAGTGTAGTGTTACAGAAACAGTACTATGTCTTGATTCACTTAGGTGTTTACGTGCTAGTTCAGCTTGCACTACTACAAAACGAGACAATAAACTCACGTCATAGAGCTTTTTAAGCGTGAAGCGTTGGAAGCACAAGAGAGGTGTTTAGAGGCAATGCTTTAGGAAGTGAAGTCCTCCGAGGCTGCGTTCTGAAATGGAGCTTCTTGCTCTGTAATCTCGGCGTAGTGTAGCCCAAGGCCATAACAAGGCATTAAAGGAACTCAACTCAACTGGGGAGAAAAAGAATGCTGCTTTGAAGAACCCCAGTGTCAACCCCGTGCCCACGTTAATGAATAAATCAATGTGTGTGTGTGTGTGTGTGTGTGTGTGTGTGTGTGTGTGTGTGTGTGTGTGTGTGTGTGTGTCTGCATGGATGGATTTGAGCAATCCTGTATATGTTTGCAATGCACGTAGATGTCTTTTTTCTTTTACCACATCCTTGAGAGGATACTATTTCCAAGTCTGTGCAATTCAATGTTAGGCAGTCAGTGATGAATCAAGCATTTCTTTCAGATATGGAAATGGGAGGAATCTCTGTGGATAAAAATAGTTTTAGCGAGGGATAACTCATCTTTTTAAGACCCGCTCCTGTAGGTTCCCTCCTCATTTCCAGGTAGACTTCATTTCTTGATTAAATCGCCACTTCAGTCCACACTGAGCAAACATCTAATTATTTGGCCAGTGTTCTGAATGGGAGGAATCTCTGTGGATAAAAATAATTTTAGCGAGGGATAACTCATCTTCTTAAGACCGGCTCCTGTAGGTTTACTCCTCATTTCCAGGTAGACTTAATTTCTTGATCATCTGCAGTCCACACTGGGCAAACATCTAATTATTTGGCCAGTGTTCTGAAGCTCTAATTGTTTCTACGTGTGCAAAAGCCTCATAAGGGTGCGGGGGGGATGATCCATAATGCTGGAAACGATTACCCCCATCGTGAGTGGGGCGCAATTGAGCACTGCGCAGGGTGAGATGGTTCTCAGATGTTCTCAGCGTGCAGGTGGAGGTCCTTCGGAGAGAGAGGGCGAGCGTGTCCCTGGCAGAGGGGGACCGGCTCGGAGAACCTAACCCTCTTTGTGCCGAGAGTATCTTTGAACACACAGAGACAGGAGACCCCATGCTGAGGTTTTGTTCCTCAATGCGCTGGGGGTCTTCCATTACATCTGCACCCCCCTCGAGATGGAGCCGCTCTCTACTCCGCGTTGTTCCATTTCGCCCCTGCTCAGAACCTGAGGGCTCAGCGTATATATTTTAATCGTGTTTGTGGAGGAAACGAGCAGACATTTCTTTTCATCTTTTTTGTTTGAAGCGTTCAGTTTTTGCCAAGGTTTTTTTGGATCTAATTATGGGACCTCGTAATTATTGCAATTAAAAAAAAATGAATGCAGAATTTATGCTGTGATATCTGCTTCTTGCTGAGTCTATACTCTGCAGTGTAACAGAGTTTCCCTCATTAGTTCTACATATCTGGAGATCTCATAGCTCATGGTAAAGCAGTGTCATCACAAAGGGCTGGTGAGCTGCTGGTGAGAGACTGGTTCAGGTGAGGTGCTGGTGAGGGACTGGTTCAGGCGAGGTGCTGGTGACAGACTGGTTCAGGTGAGCTACTGGTGACAGACTGGTTCAGGTGAGCTACTGGTGACAGACTGGTTCAGGTGAGCTACTGGTGACAGACTGGTTCAGGTGAGCTACTGGTGACAGACTGGTTCAGGTGAGCTACTGGTGACAGACTGGTTCAGGTGAGCTGCTGGTGACAGACTGGTTCAGGTGAGGTGCTGGTGAGAGACTGGTTCAGGTGAGGTGCTGGTGAGAGACTGGTTCAGGTGAGGTGCTGGTGAGAGACTGGTTCAGGTGAGGTGCTGGTGAGAGACTGGTTCAGGTGAGGTGCTGGTGAGAGACTGGTTCAGTTGAGGTGCTGGTGAGAGACTGGTTCAGTTGAGGTGCTGGTCAGAGACTAGTGAGAGACTAGTGAGAAACTGGTTCAGAAGAGCTGTAGGTTGCCAGATGCAAAGAGCTCTTCAGGGAAAGATGGAATGTTTGAGCACAGAGGAATGTGAAGCTCGATGTTCTGTCTTATTCCATACATTGCACTCTGGTTTTGAGATCGCCGGAGAGGAAATATTTCCAGATTGGAACATTTCAAATTTTGGAACATTTCAAATTCAAATATTTCAGTGCAACAGTTAAATGTTACATGAGCCTAATCAGTGATGCCAAAGTTCTAGTTTAAGTTCTAGTCCATCTGTAGGTGACATAAGATATCGAGAGATGGATTTTTAAAATATTGCAAGTTAGCTATTCTGATTCAAGCTGCTCTGATGCTGATTGGTTAGAGAAGCCGACTTCACATGTGGTTAGCGAAGGCTATAATCTCCGAGCGTTACCGCTGGAACTTGATAGCCATAAATAGACACTTCTCCGATGGAGGTGATGTGGGCGAGTAGGGGGAAACATGAGCTGCATCATGAGCAGGGCCCGCTGGAAGCTGCAGTTTAACGCGTGCGGAGTGTGGAGTGCGGAGCATGCTGGGGCTATGATTCTTGGACGAGGTGCGGAGCGGCGGCGGAGATGGCCCAGGCAGGGCCATGATTATGATTGGCAGACTGTGTTGTGTGTGTGTGTGTGTGTGTGTGTGGGTGAGGGCTGGAGCAGGGGAGCGCATGAGCACGTAGCGCTGCGGTGTGTCTTCTCTCTGGGGCTGGGGGTGGGGGGGTGGAGGGAGAGAGAGAGAGAGGGAGAGAGGGTGAGAGAGAGAGAGGGAGAGAGAGAGAGAGAGAGAGAGAGAGGGAGAGAGAGGGAGGTGTGTCTCTTCTAAGACGAGGAGGGGGTGGGGGTGAGAGGGAGAGAGAGAGAGAGAGGGAGAGAGAGGGAGAGAGGGAAAGAGAGAGAGAGAGAGAGAGAGGTGTGTCTCTTCTAAGACGAGGAGGGGGTGGGGGTGAGAGGGAGAGAGAGAGAGAGAGGGAGAGAGAGAGAGAGAGAGAGAGAGAGAGAGAGAGAGAGAGAGAGAGAGGAAAGAGAGAGAGAGAGAGAGAGAGGTGTGTCTCTTCTAAGACGAGGAGGGGGTGGGGGTGTGGGGGTGGGGGTGTGGGGGTGGGGGTGGGGAGGGGGTGGATGAGGGGAGACCGGCCAGCAGCCCGTGGGAGGAGGAATGCTGCGGTATTGTTATTGCGCTCCACATTGTGCCGGGAGGTGTGACACACGCTCGGGCTGTGAAAACCACAGCACAATGACAGGCAGCTGTGTGTGTGTGTGTGTGTGTCTGTGTGTTTGTGTGTGTGTCTGTGTGTGTGTCTGTGTGTGTGTGTGTGTGTGTGTGTGTGTGTGTGTGTGTGTGTGTGTGTGTGTGTGTGTGTGTGTGTGTGTGTGTACACACGTTCGGCCTGTGAAAACCTCAGCACAATGACAGGCAGCTGTTCGCCCCGAGAGCCCCTGAGAGAGAGAGACGGACGCAGAGACGTGTGTGTGTGTGTGTGTGTGTGTGTGTGTGTGTGTGTGTGTGTGAGAGAGACGGACGCAGAGACGGCTCCATATGTGCCTGGCCGACGGCTCCATCCTCCTCCTCTGTCTTATTTAAATGACACGTCCACCCTGAAGAATAGATCACAGTGATGCGGGGCCTCTCTGCTAAAGTGAACTCCCTGATAGAGATACAATGACTGTTTCCATGCCTTGACTTATGGAATACATTAGGTGTGAATGTCTCTCAAGAGTCTCCCACCACGATCAGCTCATGGTACGTTCAGTCACTCTTAACCGACTCAGAAATGGGGTTTATGTGTTTATATTCTTCCTCCCACACAACAGTAGAGGTGCGCTGGTCCTCTATTATTCCATCAAAACTTTAGTGATTTATAGAGAAGTGTGGAGTTTGTTCGGCATTCCTCCGCACTTCGAGAGATTCCTTCTCCATTTCCATTTCATTAAACCCACAGGCTGCTCCTCAATCAACAGCTCAACATATCTCGCTAGGAGTAAATTGAATGGAGAGCGTTAATCTGTCATGGTGGATGATTTTGTTTTAAAGCCCTGTGCTTAATAAATCTATAATTTACAGCACATGGACACATTTATGATGGTTTATAGGGTTGAATGGGGGGGAACCATGATGCAAATAGAGTGTGTTTGTGCTCTCAACCCACAATACCCCAGATAGCACTTTTCTAATCCCGATGTACTCATATCCTCCGCACAAAGCATTTGTCAAAACATGTGTTTCTACCCCGAGGTTGGAAGCGTTCAGCTCCCTGCCAGTGATTAGAGCGGATGATGTTTTATGTGTTTTTTTTGCCCTTAGTCCAAAAAAAGGACAACAAAGCGCCACACGTTGGAGTGAAATGTGTGGAATGTTGATGGAAGGTCCTCTGTTTTTCAGGAGCGCCCCTCAAGCCCAGGAAGGAGCTGGTGTTTACGGAGCTCCCCTCCGGACAACTGGAGATCCGCTGGTCCTCCAAGTTTAACATCTCCGTGGAGCCGGTTCTGTACGTGGTCCAGAGGAGGTGGAACTATGGGATTCACCCCAGCGAAGACGAAGCCACTGAATGGGAGACTGTGGCGCAGGTAAACATCAAACGTGCTTCACACATCCATTCGTTTCCAAGCTTATTTTACATTTTATTTGACATTATAATATGTTTTAGGTACAAAGGAGTGACTTTTGTAATAAATGTTTTTATTATTTACATTCCCCACATGCCATTCTTGACTTAGTAAAATGAAAGGACAGGTGTAGATTGTGCCGTTTTCAGGAAAAGAACAGTGAGTCAGAACAGAGAGCTTCAGCAGTAAACCATGTGACCTGCGACTCTGCCCATGACCTCTGACCTTCCGTGTGCCTTTGCCCCTTCCTCCATCTGTCCCCTCCAGACTACAGAGGAGCGAGTCCAACTGGCTGACATCAGGGCCAGCAGATGGTACCAGTTCCGAGTGGCCGCCGTCAACGTCCACGGGACCCGTGGCTTCACCGCCCCCAGCAAGCATTTCCGCTCCTCCAGAGGTCTGTGTCCCCGCCTGGGTGGCCCTTGCTTTGATTGTCAGTTCCTGTCGCTCCGGCCCTGACACCTAATCCCGCTCGGCTCTGGTGTTAAGACTCAGGAACAGGTGGAACCTTTGCAAAGGGATTTTACAGCAAGTCCCCCCCCCCCCCCCCCCCCCCACTTCAGTGCCCAAGTTTAGCATGAGTGTTGAAAGAGCCCCCCCAACGCATAGTTCTGTGTGTGTCAACTGTGGATGTTCACATGTCCGTAGGTGGTAAATCAGTTGTGGCCCACTGATGTTAGCGCTAAGTGTGACAAAGCCCAGCTTTTTCCATCTTCGGCCCATCAAATCACACTCCAACGCTGTTTACACGTTTCGTGGCATGAAGCTCTCTTAAAGTTCTTGGCTTTTTCACGGTGTTGCTCCTCTCTCAGTTGTTCCAGAAAAGTCCAATGAACAGAGCAGTGAGCAGTGAGCAGAGCAGTGAGCAGGGGTTGTAACTCACGGCGATAGGCGTGCTCTGATGTTCTGAGCAGAGCGTTCCCAGTCACTGTAGCAGCTAACTAGCGCTTCATCTGCCTCTACTGAGGGGGGTTCCCCCGCTTTACAGCCGTATAAAGTGTAATATGTTTGAATTAGTAGGGATATTGCAGGTCTCAGATACATATAAGGGCTGTGTCTGTGCCCAGATGCATGAGGTAAGGAGGTCTGCTTCAGATCTGGGCTCAGATTAGCAGCACACTCATGGCAAGGGAGGCCAAATTCAGACTTTGCACATGAGTTTTAAATGCCGAATGACACTGAAGAATTTTTTTTGCAGAAATCCAGATGCGGTTTCTGAAAACTTGAAATGATTTCTTTTCTGGCATTGCTGCATATTGTGGTTTTAGAAATAAGATAATGTGTCTAAATGTGACATTGTCTATCTTTTAAGTCTAATATATACTGTGGAGTGGAATTGAATTTAGTCAATTTGAATATAGTTCTACTTTACTGTGAAAGAAGAAGAATTTGGTTGGGATTTGATTAAGTTTGAATCACTTATTTTCGTCACCATTATACTACTGTGTTCATTGGCCTATTTAGTCATGTTTTACGTAAAAGCAAAACAAACAAAACATCCGTGGTCTAAAAGAGATTAGAAAGCGGGGTATTCATTTGCTATCTGTAGTGTAACGAATGACCACATCTCCTGTATGAAACTGTGAATAGTTAAAACAGTTTTAGATGCCCCATGCTGCCAATGCCCACATTAGGAGGCGCTCAGTCTGTCCACTGAATTTCTTCTGGTCTGAGATGTTTGGCTGTGTGTGATCACAGATGGTCCTCAGGCCCTCCCTCTGCCGAGGACATGAAGGCATCTTAAATGAGTCGGGGGGTCAGTAGTGTTGATTGATTGTGTTTGGTGTTCTTGCCGTGATGAGGTCAATAGAACTGATGAGCGTGTCAAGGTGTTTTTTCTTTTTTTATGTTACTCACACAAGTGCATCATCATCTGATTCCAATTTCTCACTCGTATAATTTGCAAGGGCAATTTGCTCCGACATTGGTTGCTTATTTATCTTGTGTGGATAGCGTTAGCTAGCTATCCGTGATGCATCCAATTGCGTCGGGGCTAGCAGCCCAAATGTGTTTCAGGTGGTTCAGCAGGCACGGTAAGAGGAGCCGCCTGCTTCCCCAGTTCATGTCATTTTCTCATTAAAACCCAATTCCCCCTGGTCCGTGATTTGGCCCTCTATGGCTCAACTACTCTGACATCATCGGTCAGACACACGCTAGTCATGGCAGCCGGCAGCAATTCGCAGCACAGTCCATCTGTCAGAGAGCCTGTCCACATATGAGTCCTAACAGCCTGTTTATACAGGCCATGTGCTCAGCAGTCAGGTACAGTAATGCTAAGAGGCAGAGAAAACAGAAAGCTGCGTTTAAAGGGCGTGGGCTTGAGTGCTCGTAAGAGTAGTCATACCATTGCCGCAGTAATGGACGGAGATGTTACATCCAAATTGTCCCTGGAAAAAGGCATTATACTGCCATTAGGGTGTTATTAGAGTGACTTAAGAACACGACCGACATAATTCAAAGAGCATACATTGTGTTACACTGACAAGCCTAAAACCAAATGTATGACCATCTCATAAACAACTTAAAACTGTGATGACACCTTAAGGGTTTACAGATTAGACTCGCAAATGAGCTAAGTGGAAAACTTGCTCTGTTTCGGGAAAAAAAAAAAAAGAATCCAAAACATTTGAGTGTAATTGAGTCAAAGGTTGCAATAAATCACTGTTCTAGGATTTTTCCAAGAATGGACCTCCTTAGCCGCTGAAAGAAGCACTCACAATGCGGTGATGTTTTTCCACAGACCCGTCGGCTCCGCCCAGCGCGTCCAGCCTGAAGGTCACCAACATGACGGTCGGCGCTGACGGCCTGGTGACGGCCTGTCTCAACTGGACCCTTCCCGAGGAGCCAGACATCCCCGTGCACCACTTCAAAGTCTACTGGAGTTGGACCGTGCCTGGCAAGTCTGTGGTGCCGTCCAAGAAGAAGAGGAGAAAGACCACCAACGGGGTAATCTTTCCCCTCTGTTTTCGCTAATGTGTCGGTGGATGGTTAACACCCCAGTGTGTGGGCGGGGACGGCTTTGAGTGCTAACGTCTTTGACTCGAGTCCTCAACCCGCAAAGCTGTAAATAGGAAACAGTCCCACAATGGTAATGATACACAGCAACTGGCAATCACTGTGATTGCGTAAACTATTTAAGCCCATTGTTTATGCATAAACACAAGGCTGTATTCTTGTTTTATTGCAGTCCTCAACAAATTAAACTCTTTTTACATGGATGGTTAATCTTTTAAGGGAAATAGAACATAACATTTGTGCCTCATTTACAACAAGGTTTCCTCCAAGGGGCATGAAATTGTGTGTTTTGGTGTCCTTTTTTCTTATTTTGGTTTTGTGTGGGGACTGTTTAAGCCATGGAGAGAAAACAACTGTAAAGCTCATTTAGATTCCTTAAATCTATCTGTATAGCTCATTTATATTTCTTAAGTCTGTATATCTCATTTATAAACAAGTTATATTTCTTAAATCGGCATTCATCAAACTCTTTAGCTCTGACATTGTTCCACAACGCATTTAGTGATATAGGTGTCACATATGCCCTCTTACATTCCATCTGAAATTAGAGTTTGTAACCCGTTTCAGATGCGTCACAGAAGCCTATGGGCACCGTGACATAGGATACCCATCTGACACGTGTAGCACTGGTTTTCACTTCGGCACCTCCGTGCTTGGAGAGCGACCTGCTGATCCTGGAATGCCAAAACAAGCACAGTCAATAATGAAAACTAATCAAACGCCTGCTGTTTAAGGAATGCCGAAACCAAAACACTAGGTAGCTAAGTAGCTCAGGGGGTTGATAACGCAGTCTTTCCCACAAGTTCTAAAGAAACAGACCTCAGAGTAGTAACTCCCACCGTGTCGGTCCCACACAGCCAACATATGCTTCGAATAACTCGGGTTTCCCCAAAGGCCAGGCTTTGGTTCAACACTCCGTTGGGTTGGGTGACACTGACTAGCCACAGTCTGTTCCAGTGATCAATGATCTGTCTGTCTGTGCTTTGTGACCACCTTAGGCCAAAACCTCTGTGGAGCTTGAAGGTCTCCAGGCCAACAGCAGCTACACAGTGGAGCTCCAGGCCGTGACGTACTGGGGACAGGTGCGACTCAAGAGCCCCAAAGCCTCCCTTCACTTCAGTACCGCCCTCTACAATGAGTCAAGTAAGTACTGACAACCAGCTTATTTCTTTTTAAGATTTCTTTTTGGGCTTTTATCGATAGTTGAAGTGAAGAGTGGGACAAGAGGTGGGGAGTGGACAGGAGAAATGACATCAGGCCGGAATCGAACCTGTGTCCTCCATGGGCATCAAGCCCGAAAGTGGTCGGGGCTACTGGTTGCGCACAGTGCCCCCCGACAACCAGCTTATTTGTCAGTGGTGGGACATTCAGATTCCACAATGTGAAACAACAATACTGTGCCAGGTTAAGACCTATCTCAAGTTATAATATCACAGAGAATGCCAAATACTCAGCATAGTTCAATTAACCACCATGAGAACCACATCTGTGGTTTATTGATCTTTGCCGGTCAATTTGCAAAGGATCAGACACTCAGACACTTGTGTAAATATATATATATATTTTGCTAATCTTCCTTAGAAGATCCACTGTCCAAGACAAAGAAAGAAGATGCTCCCGCTGTCAGCTCCATACCAGGCAAACGACCAGCCGGCGCTCTGGAAGTGGGAACCCCCTTCTACCAGGACGGCCAGCTACAAGTCCGCATTTACTGGAAGAAGAGAGGAGGTACGGCCAGCGGTGCAGATGGGAACTTTAAACTGGGGGGGACGCTAACATTGCCTAATCAGCTGTGCAGAGTTATTAACTGATGATTGTCGCCTCACGTAGTGAGAGTGGTGGGGACGGATCGGGGTCACTATGAATCTGGGGGGGACATGTCCCCCCCCCCCGTCCCCAATGCTATCTTTGCCCCTGGGTACGGTGGCAGATTGACAGCTTTTCCCCTTCACTTGTTGTGCCCACACGAGTCACCCTAGCAGCTTTACAGAGTAGAGTGATATTAGTACCTGCAGTTCAGATCAGTTGAATGGTGCAGAGAGGAAACAATGGCTGCTTGTGGCGAGGTAATTAGAAGTGTCAACCTTTCATGTAAACCTTTCATCAACCTTTCCAGCTACAAGTCCGCATTTACTGGAAGAAGAGAGGAGGTACGGTGGCAGATTGACAGCTTTTCCCCTTCACTTCTTGTGCCCACACGAGTCACCCTAGCAGCTTTACAGAGTAGAGTGATATTAGTACCTGCAGTTCAGATCAGTTGAATGGTGCAGAGAGGAAACAATGGCTGCTTGTGGCGAGGTAATTAGAAAGTGTAAATGTGTTCATGCAGAAACAGGGTTTGCATGTGCAATCCAACAATAAACACTTATTGGTTGGACCCTGGCCTGCAGAGTTCATTGAAAGCTGCGTTTAATAGATTATCCTCCTCCCCTAAAGCAGTCCCAGTCAGCGTTAGTGTTGAAACAGTCCATTTTGTTTTACAAGACTTGACGTCATGCCCAACAAGAAACACCAGAGGGAAACGGCAAAGGGTTAAACGGTGAAAGCCCCTCTATAGCAGCAGCGTGTATATAGCCCCATCCTTCTGCTAGTACCAGAGTGGAAACACTGAAACCTTGAAAGGCGCGCTCCAAGGGTAGCTTGTCAAGTCCCATTCAGTGGTCTATGTTACGTTGCTAATATATGTCATCACCCAAGCCAAACTCCACATAGCAGAGTCAAGAATGCGGCGGCCATGGGGAGCCTGGTTCCCCGTGATGGAGTGGCCTTCTGCAGAATCCTAATGAGGGAAATTCTTCCCCGTCTGGAACGGTTAGCCGAGCTGGACGCAGCGCTTGGCCCTGAGTGCTTGTGACTAGGCGCGGGCACATTTTCAGCCCTAAAAAGAGTTCTGAGTTTACGAGCGCTGGGTCTGTTTCCTGGGGGCTGGTGCCGGTGCTGGTGCTGGTGGCGGTGTGTGTGTGTGTGTGTGTGAGCCAGCTCAGTGGAGGTGAACACGCTGGCCTGCAGGCCCAGGCTTCCTGAGAGGCTGGAGCAGGCAGCTGTGCTGTGCTGTGCTGGCCAGATAATCCCCTCCACTCACGGGATCCAGTTTCTCATCAGCTCTCTGCAGCTCAGGCCTGAGGAGCAGGTTCATTTAGCGCTGATTACAGCACTCACTCATCCCTGTGGCACCTCTCTGCTCAGCCTCTTTCTCTCTCTCTCTCTCTCTCTCTTTCTCTCTCTCTCTCTCTCTCTCTCTCTTTCTCTCTCTCTCTATCTCTCTCTCTCTCTCTCTTTCTCTCTCTCACTCTGTCTTTCTCTCTCTCTCTCACTCTTTCTCACACACACACTCACTCATCCCTGTGGCACCTCTCTGCTCAGCCTCTTTCTCTGTCTCTCTCTCTTTCTCTCTCTCACTCTCTCTCTCTCTCTCTCTCTCTCTCTCTCACTCTCTCTCTCTCTCTCTCTCTCTTTCTTTCTCTCTCTCACTCTGTCTTTCTCTCTCTCTCACTCTTTCTCACACACACACTCACTCATCCCTGTGGCACCTCTCTGCTCAGCCTCTCTCTCTTTCTCTCTCTCTCTCTCTCTGTCTCACTCTCACTCTGTCTCTCTCTCTTTCTCACACACACACTCACTCATCCCTGTGGCACCTCTCTGCTCAGCCTCTTTCTCTCTCTCTCTCTCTCTCTCTCTCTCTCTCTCTCTCTCTCTCTCTCTCTCTCTCTTTCTCACACACAAACACACTCCTTCCTGCTGCCTGCGCTGTTTCCAGAAATATCTCCAGCAGGATGGTGAAATTATACAGGGACAAAGCCATGCCGTCTCCAGCATTAAATCATCAGCCATCATCAGCGAGGCGCTTCTGGACAGGAACCTGTGTATACATGGCACTTTCTCCACTCCATATCCATGTTCCTTCTCTTGCTTTACATACCACTTCCCTTCCCCTGTCAGCCAAGTTTTACATATCTTGTTTAGTTTCGCCCTTTTCCCTCTTCCTCCTCGCCTGCAATTCCTCTTTTCTGCTTCCAAAATGCTCTGAGCCACTGTGCACCAAACACGCGTCTATAAGCGCTTCAAAGGAGTCCTTTAATCTCGCGACCACAATCTAGGCCCCTGCCAAGGGCTGACACAGCGTAGCTCAATTATTAATTTGAGAAGTATAATTTCACCATCCAAACAGCACAGCTTGATGAATAATAAACTCTGCAAATAACATTGGGCATCGCGAGCATAAACACCCCCTGATTATCTCCACAGAAGCACTACTGTTTAGTAATAACCAACACAGGGGGAACCAAGTCAAGTGAGGCCGTGTCCTGCTGCGACGTTTAATGGGAAATAGGGGGAAGGAAATGCTAGTAGATATCTTAGTCGATATGCCCCCAATAAAACCGATTCATTGTATGGTCTGTTTATAAAGAGTGTCCCTGGTCAACTGAGTTTTAACTGGCTGTATGAGAAATGCTAGTAGATATCTTAGTCGATATGCCCACACTAAAACCGTTTCATTGTATGGTCTGTTTATAAAGAGTTTCCTTGGTCAACTGAGTTTTAACTGGCCGTATTTTCCCAGAAATCAAGTTGCTATCTTGCCATTCAGATGAATTTGCAGATAGACTTCTAGTGCGAGAGATTAAAAATGCAGAGATGCTCATAAAGAGTTGCAGTGAAGCGAATCTCCGCCACACAGCACAATCACCATGATCTAAAGAAGATGGGTTGAATTTTATAGATGAGTTGTGTGTGTGTGTGTGTGTGTGTGTTCAGAGTAGCTTTACTCAGCACATTTTGTAATGGGATTCTGTTTATTTCCTTGGCACCTTGTGGCACCGACCCAATGGTTCTATCTTTTCCCACTGGCTCTAGACCCACTTGTGAGTCGCTACCACGTCCAATGGGCGCCTGAGTTCTGCAGCCATAATGAAACCAGAGGACCAGAGAAGTCTGTCACCCAGGTATGTTACTCATTTGTGTTGCCTCCTTTGAATCACTGATCTCAGTGTATGGTTCTGCCTCCAATCAGATATCCAACTTGTCTAACTAGATTAGAATGGAATGGATAATAATGCCTTGCCATGTTCAAATACATTTTTGTGTGTCTTTCCTGCCCCTAAACACTTTGAGAGTTCCCTGAAGAGGGCGAATCAAGCGAATGCTGTTTTTTTTATAATGATGTGGTCCATGTGGTCAAACATGTGGTGTGTTGGCTATTAAAACACATTCACTAAAACAATGTTTCTGGGAACCAGGATTTAAACCTTCCCTGAACCCCCCATCCCAACCCCCCCCCCCGCCCCCCCCTGCAAGCACTTGCATCGGGGCTGGGGCTAGAGTAGGGGGCCTGTTTGGACTCAGACTGATGGAGAATGGCAGTGGCCTGGTGATCAACACATTCTTTAGAGACCTCTGCTCTGGTTGCTAGGGAATGCACATCCTTTCTCTATAGATGCCTGGAAAGAGGTCCAAATGGGAGCCGGTCCCCTACACTCTGTATGAATGCCGTGCCTCACTTGAATTCAGACAGGTCTGCTCCATATCACAGTAGTACATGCCCTCATTACCCCAGGATTCTGGCTACTCAGGCAGTGGGGTAACACGTCTGGGCTGCAATTACCTCCAGGCTTTGGATCCTCAAATAATCCAGCCAGATTGCTCATTGAGAAAGAAAAATATTGTCTGAAATGTTAACATTCTTTGTGTAATTTGTATAGTATATAAAGGGAAATGACTATTTTATGAATTGTCACCTCTAGTAATATAAGCAATCTAACTCTATTAAGAATTTAAAAACCACAATCTACTGTGACTATATTAAAATGAAAGGTTTTCAATGAACCAGTCATATGAAAGTCACTAATCTCCTAAAAATGCTCTGCCTTTAACATCAGTGGGGTTTTACAGAGCATGGCAGCGCGGCCCATACTTCCACATCCATTTATTTAAGTATTTCCTGGATTTCTTGGGACATGACCCGTGAGATGTCAAAGCCATCAGTGGTAAAAAGAAATGTATTTTTTTGGCACAGGAGAACTACATCAACCTCCCAGGCTTGCTGTTCTCGTGCAAGTACAAAGTTACTGTCCACATGATGAAGTCAAAGAGGCGCTCCAAGGATGAGAGCATCACATTCCTCACCCCATCTTGTGCTATAATTAGGAGCAAGAGTCTGAAGCCCATCCACTGCCCTGGAGAAGCAGGTAATGCCCGTTACATTAACCAATAATATCTCATCTATATATACCCTTGGGTCTGGAGGGAAAAAAAGATTCACGCATGAGTAAAATAACTTAATAATAACGTTTGTCAGTATTTCAATTTCGACTTACAGGCCTGCTGTTAGTTCCTCTGAGCAGTGAGATTTAGAATTTTGAAACCGCTTCTGGCGGTAGTTTATTGTGAATATACCACAGACAGGTAATGCCCGTTACGTTAACCAATAATATCTCATCAATGTATACCCTTGGGTCTGGGAAATAGAACTACAAGATTTACGCATGAGTAAAATAACTTCATAATAACGTTTGTCAATTTCGGCATACACAGGCCAACTGTTCCTCTGAGCAGTGAGATATAGAATTTTGGAACTGCTTCTAGCAGGAGGTTATTGTGAATTCACCACAGATAAACTCAGTGAATTACAGTTGGAGTTAAAAAGTCACAGTTACAACTGGGTAGGGAGTTTCTAAGACATTTTGCATTCTACTTCTCAGTTTCAGGGCATCCCAAAGTTCTGTCCAAACCAGAGAACCTGACGGCAGCCTTCTCCATCCACGAGGGGAACATCACAGGGAACTTCTTCTGGAGAGTGTCTCGACCGCAGCCGCACCAGCGCATCACAGGCTTCCAGGTCACATGGGCCGAGGTCACCACGGAGAGCAGACAAAACAGCCTTCCCAACAGCATCATCTCCCAGTCCCAGATCCTCCCCCCGGTATGGATGTCTCCAAAGCCCCGCAGGCTCACCTGCTTTCATGTGTACTCGGATATTATGTCTACACACCTCTTTGAGGTGACAGAGGGGGGGATCTCATGAGATCTCCAGAGCTCATGCAAGCTGTCAGTCACGGGCATTGTCTGTAGATAGGGAGAGCTGTGCAGGCAGAGAGAGCGTGTGAGATGATCCCAGAGGGTGACGAGCAGAGACGCGTCGTGCCACGGCTTCTTCCCGCCTCTTCTTTTCATCTGCCGACTGGGGGCATGTCTCTTTCATCTGCCAGGAGCGAGCCTGAAAAGAACCCAAACAGCGTTTACATAATGTCCCCCATCAACAACGCCACGCTCTGCCTGTCTGCACCACCCAGCGAGATGAGACCGTCTATAAATACATGTCCCATACACCATTTATCACACTAAAGAGACGACCGGTAGAGAGAGGGGCATGGATGGCTGGGATGGAAGTCCTTATTTACCACTTGTTATGAACATGCGTCCAATGGGCCTTTGATCTACTGTACATGTCTTCTCTCTCTTTCTCTCTCTGCCTTTCTCTCTCTGTCTCTGTCTGTCTCTCTCTATCTCTCTCTGTCTCACTCCCAATGTATCCCCTACGAATGTGTCTGCGTTGTGTAGTTGTTTTACGAAGTGAAGCCAAGAGACGTGGGTGAAGTTCTCCAGTTTATTTACCTGGGCAAATGACAATGATATCACGGGACTTCTTAGCAGAGCAGCATGGAATACCTTACAGTATGCGTGACTAATCCTCCGAAACTCTCCTCTTTCTCTCTCTCTGTCTCTCTCTCTCTTAGGATCATAATCTGTTGGTAGTGGCTAACCTCAGGCCAGCCACATACTACAGGTTGGAGGTGCAGGTCATAACCACAGGAGGGGAGGGCCCTGCTACGATGAAGACCTTTCACACACCCAGTGTGTCTCCCCTTCTTCAGCACCGTAAGCTCCGATTCTCTTCATTACTTTTGAGTTTTTCCACTCAATACTTAACTTACCCACTCTATAACTTGTGCAGCCATTTTCAGAGCCTGGTGGGAACATTAAAAGTTCATGAGTTTTGAATTTATTGAATATATTGAAAGTGAGCATACAGTACAGAGAGTTAAAAAAAGGTCTACAAAACTGATGGAAACATTGCTATGTGCCTTAATACTGAACATCTTGTCCATAGCTGGTAGCTGCTGTGAAAATTGAGCTATGAAGATTTAATTTTGTATTTTGAAAGTGAAGACACAAAAAAGTTTTACATGAAATTGGAAATCAAAACAAGTGGTTTTAGAAAATAGTAGTGGTTTAGAATGTGCTTCTGAATGCCACAGTTACCACATAAACTGCCCCGAATGTGAAAGACAGTGGATGCATAACTGTGAAGTGGCCACATCTGTAATGGGCATGAAGCATCTGGAGACAACAGTCTGGAGAGACCCATGCATGTTGGGCACAGCCAGATGGTTTGCAGACTGGCAAACCCAATGAGTAACAGCTCATGTTCTGGGGTGACAGTGGTACGGGAGGTAGAGAAGTCATTTAGTAATCAGAAGGTTGAGAGTTCAAATCGAAGTTGTCCTTGAGCAAGACACTGAACACCCTATCTGCTCCTGATATGCAGTGTGCCATCGGTGTAAAAATATATACCTTGTAAGTCGCTTTGGATAAAAGCGTCTGCTAAGTGACTAAATGTAAATGTTCTCCCCGCTGGCCTTTCACAGGGCCTCGACTCAGGCAGCACCATCAGCAGCAGCAGAAAGCGTTAGCAGAGAAGCACTGAGGGGTGGCTGGCCAGAAGGACTCCGTGAAACCAGCTCCGGCATCATCAGCCTCTCATCCACAGGCCGATCGCAGCACGCAGACCGACCCAAACACCAGGGGGGGAGGGCCTGCGTCTCCTGGGTCTCAAACGTCTCCTCTCCCCCCCAGCCCTCCATGGCCTGGGTGTCTGCCTGCTCCAGGGCTGTTGCCTCTCATTCAGTGGAGTAACTCAGTACTTCCAGGAAAAAAATTAAAGGATGGAAGATTTTCTTTTGTCCCTTCTTCCCCTACCCTCTCGCTCTCTCTCTTATTTCCATGTGCTGTGCAATGTTGTCATCTTCATGGAAAGCACAGACAAATGTGGTCAGCGATCCCTCCTGTTGTCCATCATAGTTTTTATCCATTATGTATATTTCTGTTTCTTTCGCCACAAAAACTCATAATTATATCAGGGGAAATATCCATAGTTTTTCATGCACACTTCACATCACTTTCTCATCAGAGACACTTGGAAGCAATGGAATGAATACCATGTGCGTGTTGAATAGAATCAAGCTTTGCAGCAGTGAAAAAAGGACTCCACCTATTTATTTTGTGGTACAGCACCAAGTATGCCTCTTAGGCATACAGAATATATGAGTCATGTAACTAAAAAAGCTGTTTAGATGACCTGAGGATATTACATTTAGGTTGATGTTGCATGTAGAAGTACATCTCATTTTTAAGCTGTAAATGTGTACCTAGCTTCAAGCTGAATGCTCATATTGGTTTTGCATGAGAAACCTTATTGTTCAGTAGGCATGAGAATACATTTGTGTTACCTCTTATGAATATGTTAGCAATATTCCATTAACAGATTAACAGAAAATTATTTGGGGAGTAATATGTATTGTATTATTAATGAAATTATAACTTTTTGTGTGGACATGATGAAACTGTATATGCTCTTGGCTGTAGAAATATTTGTTGTGAAGCAGTCATTGAATGTCTTTATTTATTTATGTGTGTATTGAAAAAAGTTTGATTTGTGTATGTGTGTGTGTGTATTTCTGTGCTCTCGTCTAGACCTTTTTTGAACCAATAACTCTGTAAAGACATTTTTGTAAAAAATCAAATTGTAAATATAGTCTTATGTTACGTTATTTTTCCATGGTAGACCCTGTACATACTGTTAAGTAATAAAATAATCCTTAAACTCCATTGCCAAACACTGAGACTCTTGTGTTTACATGTTCTACCACGGAGAGGCCATAATGTCAGCATTTAAAGTTTTCTCTAAACATTTAGCTTTTTGGCACACGGCGCTGCTTACTTAACGCCAAAGTGCAACTCTGCATATTTGCACATCTCTCTCTATTTTATTAAGCATGAAGCATCCACTCAAGCGCCCAAAATCAAAAGGTTATTCAGTTCAAGAGGAGTTTGGGGTTCCAGAGGCTGACTCATTAAATATGATCATGTCATTGTTTGTTTTTACACGATGGTGGGGTGATCAGGAAAAAAAAACGCGTTCTAAACCCTGTCTAAATGTGAGTACTTCGTAGTGAAAACCCCACTGTCAAACACTGCTTGAAGCAGGTTATCTGAAATACGAAGCATGTGTTTATCATGTCCCATGGATGGTATGTTATTGCACAGAATACGTGCTGAGTACTGCTTGAAAGTGGGCTGTGATGTCAGCCTGTCGGATCCGGGCAGTTCTGCTGTACACTCTTGGCTGCTTCTCTAAGCAGAGACTGTGATTAAACCAGGGTGTTCCTCACAGAAAAGAGCCTCGCTACCATCTCATGCTCTGAGGTCTATTGTGTGGCCATCAGCCAGGTTTGTTTTGGACGAGGCTGAAATGTTTGCATGTTGTAGGCCCCTTCTTGCTACTTGGGATGTTTCTGTTAACCTTCTCATTTTGACCTGGTCCATTTCCTGCTTTTTAAGAAACATCAGCTACTGAGCGTTCCCAGGCCAAATGTTACTGAGCTGCTTGGAAATGAATCAATAAGAATTATTCAAATATATAATTTGTAATATATAATACATACATAATATATAATACATACCTTTTAGTACTGTAAAATCAGCTACTGTGCAGTGTGTGTTCCCAGGCCAAATGTTACTGAGCTGCTTGGAAATTAATCAATAAGAATTATTCAAATATATAATTTGTAATATATAATACATACATAATATATAATACATACCTTTTAGTACTGTAAAATCAGCTACTGTGCAGTGTGTGTTTCCAGGCCAAATGTTACTGAGCTGCTTTGAAATGAATCAATAAGAATTATACAAATATATAATACATACCTCTTAGTACTGTAACTACTGGTAATTCACTTGGGCTAACACTTTATTTTTACGGTTGAAATATTTACTATCTGAACACTGAAAGCATTAACTGTCTGTCACTGAGTATATATTGTACACATCTGCACAGGGTTGTCCACAGTTGGTCAACTGCATTCTGATTTGTTTGTTTGTCTGATCAGATTGTCTGTTTGCATAGCCATATTCAACAAATATACACCTTGGAGTAAGAACCAATGGTAGCTACTCATTTTACCCAAGTAGAAATGCAACTACTTTTACAAGCAATGCTTTGGGAGTGGTTTCAGTGTGTTCATATTTGTAATGGCAAACGTCACAAATCTATTTCTATACCTGGCATTCAACTCAGTGTTGAAGCAAATGATTGATTCTGTTTTACAACAGGAAAACAGAAGCACATGTATGAGATGCCCCTGCAGCAGACACACACATATATTTCCATGGCCGTTTCATCTTTTCAATGTGTCTTAACTGAATCCTGTGTGCGTGTTTGCCCAGATCCCATTGTATGTGTATTTTATCATGCCTGGGAGAAAGCCTCTAGGAGAACTGGGTTATTATGGAAGTCCTTCATCTTTAAATTCCTACACCAAGAACTCAATCTGGATCCAGACTTTGCTAAATGCTTCTCTGGCAGTGAGGAGATATAAGCACTCTCTCCCACAGAAACACATGGTTCTGCCCCAGCCTGCTGTCTTTGTATCTGGACTAGAGTTTCTCAGGCTCAGTTGTGTGTTTGTTCAGAATGTTCCTTTACATTCCTCGGTATTAAGAAAAACCCTTCAATGGCAAGTCAGTTCAGAGTAGAGCGTTTGAGAGAACCACATTACCGAGCGGTCAAGGTCTGGCCCTTGATGCCAATACTCGGCAGCAAATTGTTCTGAGAACTTGTTTTCACACTTTGCCCATCTTGTCAGTCCTTGAACACTTTGCTATTCAGCATGTTTATGTACAGTTCTATTATGTCGCAAGAGATTAGTTCTCCTCTGTCCATGCAAGGTAATCCTCTTGTCTGCACTGCTACCCTGGCTAAGGCTGAGCCAAGGCCTCCTCTCCTCCCAGCCAAGCACATCCCTCCCCCCACCCTTCTCAGCCCCAGCCCCTACAAACAGCAAATACCATTGCCCTCAAGTGTGAAGACATCAAAACAAAGGCTTCAAACCTCCTTTGAAGCCCCCCCAAAAGCAGCTGTGGGTACAACGTTTTTCGGAGGGATACAAAAGGAGCAAAGCGCAACAATGAACTACACGCACATATCGGAACGCGCGGAATTGTGGAAGAAAACTTTGCAAACGCGTCCATGTAAACAGGATTGTTCGGAGCACGGGGGATGAATAACTACACTCACTCAAATATTTACTCTTCTAGCCTGTTGACCTGTGTCTTTTATTTGAGGAGAGAGTGATGAAACACTATAACCCTTTCTTTTTTTCCCCCCTTTGAATAGACCAACAAAACCCCAGCCCTGTCTCTTTACAGAGTTTGTTCCAGGCCAGCAGCACCCCGTTCTGCAGATTAGCAATGCCATATTTACTGTTCATCAAAGCTCTCACGCCACCACCACTGCCCTTGCTTTTCCCAGCGCCCAACCTCACCATTTGGCACCGCGACGGATGGCGCACATCTCACAGAACCAGAGGGTTTCCATACATACTGAAACAAATGTTTATATTCTTCGGTAATTAGTGTCATTCTGAGATACCAAATAGAACTGAATACACAATGAAGTGTATTGTACACAAGACAGTGCAATTTCTCTTCTTGTGTGGTTTGTACAATTTAATTTGTGTAATTATATCACTTTTTTTATAGCCCAGTTCTTGGACTATAAACTGTGTACAGTATGTGACAAAAAGAAGGCTTTAAGAGCCTTGGGTCCTAGAGAGGATTGGAGCTCTCATGATAGAAACGGCAACAATATCCTGTGCAATTGATAAAACTTTTTTTTTTTCCCCTTCTTCATGAGATGTTTTATGCTGGCCAGATCTCTCCTGACCTCGCCCAGGGGTCCGGTGTGTTTCTGGTTAGAATCCGGTGAGTAGGAGCAGCCGGAGCCTCAGATGAAAGAGTCTCTGTCAGACCGGGAGGATGTTCACTGGAAGTCTAATGAAGTCCAGAGAGCTTATGCACACCACACCACACCACGAGGAGCTCCACTACGCACAGACCCGTAGACCCACATAAAACACATCAACAGCAATCCATTCTTTTCTATCGGGTACTTCATCAAATCCCCCTCCTGGAATCGAATCGAATCCAATTGTGCTATTATTGTGCTTTCAGTTAAAGACTGTTAGCAGTGTGTCATTAGTTTCCTTTCAGTTCCACTAAGACTAAATAACAACAAATGATCCAATACTGATCCAATACCCGATCGTTGCCAGAGATATCTTTATAAGGCGTTGATCCTAATTCCACAAGTCTTAGTGAGGATCCCTAAGTAGGTTATATCCTTAAGCAGCCCAGGCAAAACATACTTAGTGACAGGTCTTTCTGGTTTTGTGTAATCTCTTTATATTGACTAAGACTTAAGACGCACCAGACCACTGTCTACCTCACTCTCCCTTTCTGAGACTGGAGCTTTTCTATCAAAGCCACACACACTGAGTACAAAATCCTTTTCTACCGCAGGGTATTCGGGCCTCAACCAAGGCTAGCCAGGAGTGCTTATGCTCCCTTAAGCACTATTCAAGGCCTATGAAATATATTTAAGCCCTCTGCGCTGAGTCAAATGCAGAACACTCTTAATGACTTCTACAGCATCGCTCATTCTAGCACAGGAGTGGGAGAGCAGTTAGTCCTGAGAATATTCTTTAAAAAGCTGAAGAGAAACAGTTTGGTTTTAAACTTTCACAACAAGCCATAAAGTATTAAGAGGAATTATGCGATCTAGAAATAGACTTTAATAGTGCCCGAAGACAGTGGTTGACTTTCCACAATGAATCGAGACAATAAAATGCAAGTTTTGAGTCCTTGTCGGGTCCTCTGCGGCTGGAACAAATCATAACAGATCTGCGCGGTGAAGTCACTCATGCCTGAGGAAAAGTCATCCTTTTAATATCTCCAGGTCCCACTGTGTCCATCCCAGTGTGCCGTGGGGTGAAGTCTGCAGGGGGCCGTCCACTGTGTACACGGCCTGATGGGAGTTTTCTGTGATGTTTATTAAGAGCCACAGGCTCCTGAGATGAAGGCTCGTCACCTCGCTCGGGGACATGTGTGTCAAATTAAAACAGATAAGGCGTGGAGTGGCCCCTGGATGCTCTGGGACCGCATTGTGTGAGACTCTGTGTGTGTGTGTGTGTGTGTGTGTGTGTGTGTGCCAGTGTGTGTGTGTGTGTGTGTGTGTGTGTGTGTGTGTGTGTGTGTGTGAGTGTGTGTGTGTGTGTGTGTGTGTGTGTGAGTGGCCCCTGGATGCTCAGGGACGGAGGGGGAAAGGTAAACAGAAAAGGCCCCTGTGCAAATCTCACAAAGCAATTGGCGTAGAGCCCTCTGGGACAGTACTACCTAGATCTCATTTACCCCAATGAAAACATCCTCTGTGCTACACCCCTTCAAGGACTTAATGAGACTGAGATATTTCAAAATCTATTACATATCCACATATCCTAAAACTATTAAGCGTGTTAAATCCTAACCCTGATTGGCCATAATCCTCCCCTGAAGGCTCTTCCGGCATTGACCCCCCTCACTCACCTCCATAATGAAGCCAAGGAGCCCGATGGACATCAGTGAGCTTAATGCATCACTCTAACACAGCTCTGTGGCACATTTATTGGCATAACATTGGAGTGGATGGAATTTAGGAATTTTGGATGGAAATCATGTTTTTTAATTCAGCTTTGTGAAGTCAACTATGGCAGTTGTTGCCAATGCAGAAGACTCCAGTGAGTCCTCAGTAGTCTCCTTATGTGACTGAAACAGACTCCAGTGAATCTCTGTATGTGAATGAAACAGACTCCAGTGAATCTCCTTATGTGACTGAAACAGACTCCAGTGAATCTCCTTATGTGAATGAAACAGACTCCAGTGAATCTCCTTATGTGACTGAAACAGACTCCAGTGAATCTCCTTATGTGAATGAAACAGACTCCAGTGAGTCGTCCTTATGTGAATAAAACAGACTCCAGTGAATCTCCGTATGTGACTGAAACAGACTCCAGTGAGTCCTCAGTAGGCTCCATATGTGGCGTTGTCAGTGTTTGTCTATTGTGATGCTGCTGCTGGGCTGCTGGTGCTGGTGCTGGTGTTGAGACAGGGCATGTGAGGGGTCAGCAGGAAAGAACAGGTCTGGAGTTCCGCCGCTCTGAAGTCGCTGGTGGTGGATGGTAGCTGAACCTCCGAGGCAGGTCAAGAGGTCGGTCGCCCCCCTCTGAGGAGGAGGAGGTGGACTGCACCAGAGGGCAGCAACCTGGCTCTGGGACAAGCGCGCGGTCACAGGGTCGGGTTCAGCGCAGCTCCACGCACAGGAGATGTAATTGACTCTGTCAAGGGAGAGAGAGCCTCATCCCCTCCTCCTCCTCTGGCAGTGTGCACACAGAGACACACACACACACACACACACACACACACACACACACACACACACACACACACACACACACACACAGACACACACACACACACGCGCACACACACACACACACACACACACACACACATTCTCTCACACAGACACACACACACACACAGGAGAGACCTGCTGCCCCTGACAGGAGGTGAGGGATAAATGAGGAGGACTGCTCCATTGGAATAACAAAGGAAACCTGAAGCTTGTCATTAGGCTCACAGAAGAAACCACATGGGCTGAATGAGGGCAAGAATCCGCTTGATGTCAGGATGAGGTTTCTGGATAGAGCATTGTAAGCAAATTCATTCTGATAAGATGTGTACTTTCGTTAAATATTCTCCATAGCTGAACCCTGATGACTACTTCCACCCGCATATTAGAATTAAGTAGGAACTCCTTACCATCCCCAGGAGAACAAAGCAGGGCAAAGGACGGAGAAGAACTCCAATTTTCCAATATCAGTACTGCACGCTCCCCTCCCAAAAGGCCAAGGAGAATAAACCTGGAAGGGCTGAGGATTTTTAGGTCTTTGGGAATAATATCAAATACCACTCATAGTGTAATGATTGACAGATGACACAAATGGCTTGTGAAATATTTGATGTGTGACACATGGATCGGGGTAAATGTATACATCTGTTGATCCACATGGTGCTACACACGCCGTCTCCTTGGGCAGAATATGCTACATAATCTTTCTCCAATATGAAAAGAGCAAACCCAGGCCACTCAAGAGTACATCCAGACACTGGTAAAGTCTTGCTATTATTTGATGCCCAATATCCACATGTATTGTCTTACTGGTGCCATTATGTTATTTTATATATAGAAAGTCTGTTTAAAATCAGTCCACATGTGTTTTCAGATCGGACTGGTGTGTGTGCTTTATTCTTCGTTCGTTCGTGTCTAATAAATGAGAGCCAAACGGTGCAAATGGTTGCCATGTTTTAATGTTCTAGAAGTTTCGCTAATTTGTGCTGTGAAGGATCACACAAGGGGCTCTGGAGGTACAGTAGAACAACTCCAGACCCCTCCGTTATTCTTTACACAAACACAGGAAGGAGCTGTTTCATTTGATTGACTCCTACATGAAAACATCAGTGGGGTGATCTAATGTGATTTGCATTATTCCAGTAAGTTGTGTCTCAATATAATAGGGATGGAAACCAACACATGGCTTTGGCAAACCGCTATGTTTAGAAAAGGGGTGCCGGTCTGCAGTCACGGCCTGTGTGAGACTCTGTGTGTGTCCTCTGTGTGT
>NC_137924.1:7563409-7605909 GCF_963457725.1 Sprattus sprattus
CTCACTCTCTCTCCCTCACTCTCTCTCCCTCACTCTCTCTCCCTCTCTTTCTCTCTCACTCTCTCTCTCCCACTCTCACTCTCCCTCACTCTCTCTCCCTCACTCTCTCTCCCTCTCTTTCTCTCTCACTCTCTCTCCCTCTCTATCTCTCCCACTCTCTGTCCTCCCATCTCTCTCTCTCCCCCCGGATCAAAAACCTCCTGCTAGGGCAGCGGATGAGCTGGCGTGGAGGTGCTGAAGAGGAGCTGAGGAGGAGCTGAGGCAGCCGGTGATTTATGCTGGTCTGGGAGCCCTGCGAGGCGGTGTCAGGGCAGGCCAGTGCTGTGTGTGTGTGTGTGTGTGTGTGTGTGTGTGTGTGTGTGTGTGTGTGTGTGTGTGTGTGTGTGTGTGTGTGTGTGTGTGTGTGTGTGTGTGTGTGTGTGTGTGTGTGTGTCAGGGCAGGCCAGTGTGGCCACACTGCTGGAGGTGCTTTGAAGAGGCCCCAGGGAGAGAGGGAACATGTGGGATCTGTGTTAAATATGTCTCTCACTGCACACGCTGGCCTGAGTATTATCTTTTCCCAGTCTTTATCTCTCTCTTCTCCCCTTCATGCTCATGAATCATAGGAAGTCTCCAGACTTGATTAGCCAGATGCTACACTCCTCTGATCACACACACACACACACGGCACACTCAATAGTGGTCTTTTGTGATCTGTCTAATGGCGGTATTGGCAGATTTACTTGTTTGTATAGTCGGTTTCTTTGTCCCTGTTTTACAACAGTTATACAACCCAGTAGGTGCACACAATGATTTCAAGAAAAATGTATTTAATTAATTAATTAAAATATAAGATGCTACGTTATAACTTGAGGTTTTCATACTGACATGCATTCCACAAATAACAATTATACAAAAAAAAAACTAAAAAGTAAGCTTTTCCATAAGATTTCCAATCAGGCTGTTGCACAATGTTTAGGACACACTGGGTGGTTCTTGATGGAGGGCGATCGAGTCCCAAAACACGTTCAGAATTTATGAATCGTGAAGGTTGGTTTCGAATGCTGAGAATCTACGACACGACACAGAAGAAGATCTCCTCCAGTGCATTGGTGCTTTTTCACTGGATATCTTCAAAGATGATAAAACATGCTTAAACTTCCACAGATGGTCCTTGACCAAATTGATGGCCGGGTCCGAGATTCCGGCACATATCAAACGGGTCCAGGGTACCAGAACTCTTACTGACAGATGAGTGGGCTGAAGACAGAGCTTCACAGATCAGGAATTCTCTTCTATTTGCTTTGAAAGGCCAAGAGATCTGCCCTAAGCCGTCTAAGGAGACGTAGGGGGCAGTAAGTGGAACAATAATAACTCAGTGTGCTCTCTTGGCCACTAAGGAAAAGCCCTGGATCAAATATTACTCCTTTCTTTTGCCCTCAAGCTGTAAAATATTTATTTGGACTATTTATCTGAGACGAGAAGCTTTTGTTGCCTGTCTATAGCCTGTCTCTATTCCCTAAGGTTTGTGAGTATATTATGTTACGGATTATGAAGAAGGGTTCTTCCCTGCCTCCCCCTCACCACACACACACACATCACACACACACACACACACACACACACACACACACACACACACTCAGACCCACACACATCATATTTTCCTCTGCTTGACTCTTAAGAAAGGAGGGCTGCAACCAAAAGTGCCAAATACAAGTAAAATATTGCGTGGTCTGAAATCATTTGTAGTCATTTTTCTGTTTTATGAGAACCTTCTGGTCTGTTGGACATGTATCATTTCATGTTTCAACTATCTGTCTGGAACGGAACATTTGCCGAATTTAAATGTACTGACAGCTAGGAGTCTTAGTCATCATCACAGCAGGAGAAACTAGAGATGCGCATCAGGAAGAAAAATGCTAATGTGAATACTCCACAGCAGCAGTCGACCGCTGTGTACATTATCCTATACAATGACATGAATGCTAACAGCGCTGTGTACATTAACCTATACAATGACATGAATGCTAACACCGCTGTGCACATTAACCTATACAGTGACATGAATGCTAATACTTCACAATAAGAAAGAAAGATTTGGCTCTTCCACCACCTGTTGGATGAGCAATAAATATATTCTAACAAAGTGCAGGGCAGCGAACACCAATGACTCACTGACATTCTGGCAGACATGACCAGACAAACCCTCTCCAACTAAAATATGAATCATTAAATGGTGATGGTCTCCATTCATTGTGTGCAATGCACCTTATCGTGACCTTGGAAGAACTCAACCACTTAGTTCAACCACTTAGTTCCTCTGAACGTCTTTTGTCCTTGCCTTTTCTTTACAGCCACAAATGGCAATCAAGATTATTTTCATTAGTGGTACCTCGATGGTGGAATGGCCTCCCTAATGGCCTACATTCAAAGAGCATCACAAAGAAAATAATGTGATAATATAAGGTAACACCAGTAGAGGATCTTCAGGGCCTGGCTTTACCATTTACCTAATGGCCTACATTCAAAGAGCATCACAAAGAGTTTAAAGACTCTTTAGAGCTCAAAAAGTTCCAATGAATTGAATGGGCCACCCCAACATTCGGAGGTCTGATATTTCTTTCAAAAAATGAATGGCCGCTGCCATTGGCCATGGGTTTTGTGCTTCTAATTCAAATCTTTCATATCATTCCTAGGGTCCTCCGTCCACTTTTTTAACGGTAATTGAGTGTAATTTGAAGTCAGCAAGTAAAATGTTGCTATGCAACACCTGAAACTTCAACAATTCCATTTGTGTGAAAAACTATTTTTCTTAGTGGAAGCTACAAAACAGCTAAACAGCTACAACACACTAAAAAAAGAGATATTTTGGAGGAATGTAGTTACCTTTTAGCAAGTAAGCATGTAATAAGAGGGATAATGTATAGTCTGCTGCACGTCGGGGTGCTGTTGGTCGGGATTTATTTTCCTATACTGACCGGCGAACTATACATTATGTAAGGGATAACGGCCGACGAGCTGTACAGTTCTACAAAGATAATGGACGCTGCGGTGCAAAGAACTCTACGACGCGCAGCGGAGTCCATTTTATTTGTAGAACTGTACACCTCAGAGGTCGTTATCCCGCTTATCTCCCGTTTACAACATCCAAAAATGTTTTTATTATTATTATTTAGAATTTCCTTTATCTTTAGGAAACTTAATATGCATAACAACCTGATGAATTCTTGATTTGAAGCCTAGTGCTCCCGTTAGAGAAAGTAGTGAGAAAGTAGTGCGTGGAGCTGGTCTTATCATATGACCTTTAGTTTCCCCGGGCATTGCTGCAAAGTGACACTCATGAGCTCTCCTCTGTAAACGGACACACGGACACAGGTGTTGTTCATAAGGTTTTACTATTTAAAGTTATCTCCACGTTTCCGTTGATGGTGAAGTTGGACAGAGCAACAGGGAGGTCAAGTTTGGTAATTTTGGTCGAAGGCTCACAATCGACAGCAAGGCGTTGAGGAGCAGGCGAGTTAGCCATGTGAGCTACTATTTGTTTCAATGGATTTTTGGTCTAAGCGTTAGCAGCCGCCTACAAATAATATTCGAGACTTTCAGTTAAGACTTACAATACTCTGCAACATTCGTGTAGCACATAAACAACTACCAAGTCAATTAAGACAAATAAAAAGTCGTGTAGATAGCTTAATTCACATAAAACATTTCCCACTAACTTCTCCCAACACGCCACCATCTTTGTTCGAATTATCCTATCTCTCAAAAAATAAACGTTATGTTGGTTGTCAATGGTAACCATTCAAGAGCATTGATATGGAACGGCGATTTAACTTTTCTACTGGAACTACGTCCAAGGTGTCCATCTATACGAACTTATTGTACACCCCATTAGCCAATCAGAAAACAGTATTTCGTTCCAGAGGGAAATAACCCTTACTAATTTTACTATGATATACCATACTGTTATAAACATTTAGCTGTATTGTGTATGATGCTTTGGTTATTATATTGTTATTTTTTTTGTATTTGTAGTAGTTCACTTCGAACTAAAGCATCTTCTAAAGCTGTGTCTCAAGCACAGATGATATTAGTTAAATTATACTTACATTTTATAAAGGCTTGAGGTTTTGGTGTAGGCAGTTATTTAATTACCATGAGTTTATTTTGACGATTTTCCAAAATGCCAATCATTCTTCTCACTCAAAAATGCTACAACGGTCATTTCACACTCTATTATAGAACACATTTGGCAGATGGGTCCGTTCATGTAGAATTCAGTTGCCAACTCTACATAAATCAACACGAACGCCCACCCCAAGATGACATCCTTCTAACACCACTGTATTCTGAAATAATGTGATAATATAAGCTGGTAACACCAGTAGAGGATCTTCAGGGCCTGGCTTAACCATTTTCAAAATTATTTTCACATCATCATAAATAATGTTCTAGTGTAGGCTGTTAAGAGCCTATCTGTTCCTATCACCTCCTCCTCCTGCCAAAGCAGATACCAGGGTACATCATGTAATGCCCATCTGCCAATGTGTGTCTGATGCAACAACTACATTCAGACCTGATATTGATTCAGCCTTGATGCTCTTTTATTTTCTTTGGTCTGTCAAACTATCCATGCTGTTTTTTGTTTCATATGAAGATACTGCGTTAACTTTCAAGAAGCTAAAAGACACAGTTTGTAATGATGCAACTGCTTAATTAACGCCATGCTGAGGGTTAACAGCTCGTAAACGGCAGCTGAACTGGAGCCTTTTCATGCCAAAAACTTGGAAGTAGCAAGACTAATGATCTTCCACAAACAAATCATTTCATGTAATTAAAGCAGTGGTTTTGCCCCGACTGGTGCTTTCTCCTTCGTTTGGACCTCATCAGAGTGCCAGGCTTGTGTGGTTTATACAGTATTCCAGTGGGCTGCATTAACCAAGGCCGTAGCCTACTACTCTAAACTTTGGTGATTAACATAATTAGCAAGACCAAAATCAGAACCAGGAAGCAATAATATGTAAAGATAATATGAAATCCAAACATTTTATTAACAAACCACTGCAGTGGTCTCTCCAAAACTCCCTGTAGAAGACGTCTGGTCTTGCCTTCTTGTGATCTGTCTTTCATAGAAGACCCGCGCTGGCTGCCAAGAATAGCACTCTCTCTCGGCTGTGTCTGGCTCTTGTTAGCAAAGGATAGGTTCCTCTCAGAAACAACTTTTCAGAGGAAAAGATTTCTCTGGATGGCTTCTGTTCCTCATCTGTTGTTATGGCAGTTAGAAGGGCAATGTCCCATCGTGTGCATTCATTCAACGACTGATACGTCAAGAGGAGTAAATGACACACCTCCAATCATCTGATGCTGTGCCAGCGTCGAGTCCACTTCTTATTTCACTAAAGAGACGAGGGAGGAGGCCAGATAGAGGCCAGATGTGTCAGAATCCACTTGTGTAGCATGTGGAGCTGGATCGTCTTCTTTCTGAAACATGCGATATGCTTCCAGAGCAGGGATTTGCGCATTTGTGTATTAGAATTTACAGTAGTCCCATTATCTGGTTAGCTATCTAGCTAGCTGAAATGAATGGGCAGATTGCAGATATCCCGAGGAGAGCCGCACCCTGCTTACGTGGTGTATTTAATCGCCTTCCTCAAAAAAAAGATCTGGCGCAGATTTGTGGTGCTTCAGTTTGTACCTTCTGGGATCAAGTTTGCTCTGTGATTGAATTTGCTTAATACAATTTCACTGCTTGGAACTGTATGCTGATAACCATCAGCTAACTAAGTCAGATGTGTATGAAAATGATTCAATTTAGCATTGCTCTTGTTCGACTATAAATCTACAAATGATTCCCAAACCTATTGGACTGGAAGGTTTTCCATGAGCGTCAAATCCTTGGAGGTACCTGAAGGAGAATATTTAGAATTGAAAAAGTCCTTCAAATGAATAGAGAGTAGTGGATTGTGACAGAATGATTGTATGTAGGGTTATGCTGAGGTATTAAAAGGGATACCAGAATGAGTACAGCAATTTGATTAAATTCCTCAAAAAGGTGGTCGGAAAATTCTCGGATATTAACTGGCACAGAGATGTCAAAGCCCTGGGCATGCATGTACCACACCATGGGCATGTAACACCAGGGGCCCAGATAGCACTGGGGACGGGGGGGACATGTCCTACCCAGATTCATAGTGACCCTGATCCGTCCCCACCACTCTCCCTACATAAGGCGACAATCATCAGTAAATAATGTTTAAAAAATGTTAGCGTCCCCCCCAGTTCAAAAATCCCATCTGCACCGCTGCACAACATGGGCATGTACCACAACATGGGAATGTAACACAACATGGGAATGTAACACAACATGGGAATGTAACACAACATGGGAATGTAACACAACATGGGCATGTACCGAAACATCCATGCAACAGTTTTATAAAACCACTAAACAAAACACCTGATTGGCCAGTCACCATGGAGACTGTATTTATGCATTTTGAAATAGTGATTGTCTTACAAAATGGAGTAAAATAAACAATCAGAGAATGAACCAAAGTTCATTAATACATTCCATGTCTCTCAAAAGCCTTTTCAGCATATCTTATTGGATTTTCTTACCAACTCCAGCTCTATTTTAAAGTATCGACATTTAACTTGTTCTCTTTAGATGCCGCCAAGCATACCGTCTGTTTTATATTGACTCTTTGTCCACATGGTCGGAATATTCATTTTGCTTGCCAAGGGCCCCCATTTCTTCACATCAGCAGCTGTTGACGGATGACCATTTCAGATCTAAATCCTATAATTGAATAGATGGCGGCTGATTGATGTTTTAAGGAAGTTCCTTTCCTATTTAAATATTCATGTGTTCCATGGCCTGCGGGGGGGGGGGGGGGAGCGGAGGAAGCCAAGGCAAACCTGTAGGAGGACAATAACAGCATCTGACTTCCCCTGTCTGCTTCTCATTACTCACGTTCTCATGGCTCCCTGTCCTCGCCGCATTCCTGCCGCCGCACTCTCTCCAAGCAGCTCGGCTGCTCAAACACACGAAGAGAAGCTCGGTCAACAACATCAACAACAACAATAGATCACGTTACTCCATTGATCAATGCCTGCTTGATTGCTTCCTGGTGTTTAATGCAGCGTGTCGTTTTCTCAGGTACAACATTTCCATGTGTTACACAACAACTGAACGCGCAAATAGTTTCATACAGCTCCTGTCAACACAGTTGAATTTCCGTGTGTAAAAAAAGCAACAATCTAAGCAAGTATCAATCAGCTGCACTGCTGCCAGTGCTTGATTCAATCTGTTCAGACTTGCACGATAGAAGGTAATCCATCTGAGCTTTTCACCTGCCCAAAACATACATATTTGTCAAGAATGAGAGGCAAAGGATTATTCAGTATGAGATGATGAGATGGGGCGACAGTGGAACAGGAGGTATAGAAGTCGTTTAGTAATCAGAAGGTTGCTAGTTCGATTCCCTGTTGAAGTGTCCTTGAGCAAGACACTGAACTCCTAATTGCTCCTGATGTTCAGTGTGCCATCAGTGTAAATATAAGAAATGTGTACATCCCTGTAAGTCGCTTTGGATAAAAGCGTCTGCTAAATGTAAAGATGATTGTCATAAACACAACCAAGCTTTGGGGAACAGGAGAGACAAAAGCAGCAGAGAGATTGTTGCCTGTCAGAGAGACACTTGCCATTTTTGATTTGAATTGTTTATTTGATAAGAAGGACAGTGTACATTATTAAAAACATTAAAATGTACGTAAATGCACCAAATTGTAGCCAAAAGGCTAGTTTCCATTGGAAGTCCCACTGCCAGAGTAGAGCCATAGGGTTTCTGCTTCAGTGCTCCCTTCTTCATTGGGTTACATTTATTCCCTTCTCAGTGAGACTGTAGCTGCATTCACAAGCAGAGTGTTGTATAGAGAGAGCACCGCTAACAGCTTCTTTGGATCCTGTGTTGATAGCTTGAGGTTGCTCTTTCACACTCAAGGACACAGAGTTGGATAACACAGACACCTTTTCAAGATGAGAGTTTTTGATTGAGTGTTCTCCCATACCTATCAAAGAACTCTTGGCAGATAGCTCTGCCATGGCAACGACCTGAGAACACTTTTGGGGTCTTTCATCCAAACCTTGAATTTTCAAGTCAGAAGAATAGAAAGTGAACCAGTGGGTCTGCAATAACAGACCCACGCAAAAATATTATACTTGCCACATAATAGTCCAAGATTTATACATTTGCACAAATACTTTCCTTACGTGTCATTGAAATGAAATCGAGGGGTCAAATCAGTGTTGGGAGGTTGTGCACGTAATGTCGACTGGCTCCTCTTTCATCTGCAGAAGGACAAGAAATAAATATGATCTCAACGGAGATTTAATTAAATAGATTTGTTTGGGAGACCAGGCAAGTTGCACAACAATAAAGTTTTGTTTCCCTGCTCGTGAGTTGAAGCAGATGGGTATGAAACACTGCTCACATTTCTGACATCCAAGGATAATTCATAATCCCCCGTGCATAATTTGTCTTCACTTCTTCAGTTTTGTGTAGGGCCATGGCCAGCACCAGACTCTCCAATACTGACACCAAACCGTGTGGATGGCATTAGAGGGGGCAAAGAATCATTCCACAGAGTGTAGCAGTGGTGTAGTGGTCCCTGTAGAAGTGGGTAACTGGGTATACTCTTAATTTAGCAAAAACATGAATGCAGCCCATACAGCACAGGATAAACACCCTGTTTTTAGAAGTGGGCATACACAATGCTGACTGAAAAATAAGTGGGTATACTCCGTTTACCTGCGTATACCCTGGACTTCACCACTGGAGTGAAGTGCATTGTGCTCTAACTCAGAACACTCAAACATCCTCTTTCAATGGACCTGTAACTGGATATGATTTTAGTCTGCAAAGCTTCGGAGTTTGAGTCCGAAATCTGCAAAACCAACTCTGACTTGCCGTGTGTGTGTGAGCTCCGAGCATTGGTGTGTGTGAGCGCTGAGAAAACCACAGAGTAAACAGTGGAATCCATTGTCTTTATCACTTTGCTTCCGCCGCAGAGCCGGGGCCTGAGCCCGGGCCTGAGCACGGACCGCAGCAGATAAGCAATAAAAGGATATGAGGTGTTCAGCGGTTAGACATCCTCATCGCCTGACTCACTGGCTGCAGCCCCAGACTCTCAGCTGCAGCACAGCGGTTGTTGTTTGCTCCGACAGTCGGAGCGCTGCGGAAGAGACTGTGGAAAAGAGCTGGATCAATTCAAATGCACGGGGCTTTGAAGTCGGGCGGAGATAACGTGAAGTGAGCCATAATATCCTCGGGGGTCCTATTTAGCGTTTAAGGAAAATAAACAGTTGTCATCCAGGTCTCATCTTGTGTGACTGATTTTTGAATGCAGAACTCTGGGACAGACGCCAGTGGTGTTTTGACAACATAATTAAGAAGAAAGGAATTTAAGCGTGTGTGTTCATCAAACACACAATGTTGCATAATGTTTGTCTGACTGTATCAAGATAGAGATTAATAACGAGGCGCAGGTGATGAGCAGTTAATAAGGCGGCGATGAAGAGAGGTATGTGCAGTATGCAAAAGTCTATCGACTGATAAAAAACAGCGCCTGGCAAAGGATCAAACACACACCTGTGAGACTCTTCTTGTCATGCACACAACAGCGGATGCAAATTCACGGTTTGAACTGAAGGTGTTTTGAAAGTCATCTCCGAACACATTTGATATCTGGTTCTGGAAAGGATGAAAAGGAAAAGCATGTGTACCCTCTTATATACACATGGACAGGAACAAAATGACATGCAACCTGAATGATATAAATGAATGATGTAGACAGGAATATGAGAAATACAATTTTCTTGAATAATTTGCATGGTAAAATACATTGCATGACACAATCAGTGCTTTAAGTGTTAGAAGTGCCAAGTGCCACACTATATATTTAAGTGGCACACTATATTAAATACCACATTCATATGAATGCACCATATTCTAAGATCCAATGCACAGATAGCACAGTCTCTGCATCCATCACTACAGATCCACTGTACATATTGTCTGGGTCTCGTGAGGAGCTGAACTACTTTCACTTAACATGAAAACCCTCTCTGGATGCTTCAGATAGTTGGGTGTACTTTCGTGAAAATCCTTTAAAAGAGAATGTGGTTAACATAGCAGACATGCCAGAAAGTGTCTTTGGCATTTGGCACGCTTCAGACACATTCATTAAGATCATAGTTGCTCCTGTTTTTTAACATGGTATCATGGGATGCCAACAATATAGAGAGGAATTCTCTGCTAGGAAAAAAACCCTGTCAACTCACTTTATTTGATTAGTGTCTTCGAGCACTCGTCTCATTTATGGTTTCTAATTGTGATTTGGAGAATGTCTCCTGCAATGGATGTAAAGAAATGGAATGTAAACTAACAAAAGGTAATGAGTTTGTTGTTTAGCCCCAGTTGCCTTTAAGAGTTGAGGTTTCTGGTCAGATGTCGCATAACGTTGCATGACATTACTAACACTGACCCACCCTAACATTTACTGGAAACATTTGCAACTTGCTGTTCTCTTTTTTCTACGAATTTGTGCTTTCATTTGCCATCCCAAAACCGCTATGCAAATATGTCATGCAAAAGAAGCCAGGCAATATAATGTAAAAAAGGTTTTTAATAAGACCTACCTATTTGCATACAAAAAAAACAAGCTTGTTTCAATTCATATGTAAAAATATGGAAAAATGCATGTTCACCATTTTGACTTTGAATGCAGTGGTCTTGGAGAGCCCATGTCAAAATAAAAGGATGATTGTACATTACAGTTGAAAGATCAAAATGAAATGGTTTTGAGAGGCACAGGCGCACTCCCACAATGGAGAACACGGGACAAGACACTCTCCCCATGACACAAAAAGCATTTTGAGGCGAAACAGGCCGCCACGCCAAAAACACTTTTAAAGAGGCATGAACTGGCAAGGTCCTGTATATCCACATCTTGGAAAATAATTACTGCCTTCTGGTTGTGTTTATGAGGGCAGTGTGGCCTTGTCTATGATGCTGGAACAATACGTTGTGAAAAACACACAGAGCAGCTGATCTCCTTCACACTTAAGCACTGGGGCCTTGTGTGAGAAGGGGGTGGGGGTGTGGGGGGTGGGCCTGCTTGAAATTATGTAGTTAAGGCAAAATACACTATCAGCCTTGAAAGACATCAACAATCCACTCTTCATACACCCCGCATGGATTTCATTTACAATTGTAATGATTTATGAGCTACATGCAGGGCAAATTATTCCCTGAGACTTCACAGGGCATAGTCGTCCGCTCTACATCACAACTGTCACTCTTTTTTTTCTATGGGGGTGGTTCTACGAGAGGTGACATTTTTCCAAACAAATTACTTGTATCCGTTTCATAATTGAAGAAAAAAAAAAAAAAGTACTGCATTATTTTTCTTTATAGCCAGGGCTTAGATATGTATGTATATGTATTTCAGGTATTCCTGCACATATGCTTCTGATCAAGTCATAACCAGCATTCATTAAATTGTCCTTGAAAGTCTTAGTATATTCTGGCACATGTGAGCTTATATAAGTTTTGCCGTAAAATGAAATATTTGTCCCTGGGCACGGAGGGATTGCTTTGTCCCAATGAAAGAGCACACACACACACACACACACACACACACATACACACACACACACACACACACACACACACACACACACACACACACACACACACACACACACACACACACACACACACCACACACACACACACACACACACACACACACACACACAACACACACAGACACACACACACACACACACACACACACAGACACACACACACACACACCAAACACACACACACACACCTCACAGAGTACAGACAGCAGTACAGACAGCAGTATAGAGAGCAGTACAGACAGCAGTACAGAGAGCAGTACAGACAGCAGTACAGACAGCAGTACAGAGAGCACCACCATCCTCTGACACACAGGGAAGCACATTCTTCACGCCACTGAGGCTAAGCCTGCAGCCTGCAGCCTTTGAGGCTGGACAGCATACTACACGCAATCACCTTTTAAAGCCCAGAAAGGTTTTTTTTTCTGCTCCACACGCTTTGAAACTCTGGTATAATCCAAGAGAAAAAACACTGCTCAAATGCCATCCTGAGCTCTCTGAACATGTCATAAAAACATAAAATTAAATATAAAAATGAAACAGGATGAACTGAATTACTGCTGTTGGTCCTTTTTGGTTATTTGTTGACAGAGATTCCAATATTTCAGAGGGGATTCGGTTGCAGATGCATATTTACAAACAGTACACAAACAATTTGAGATAATTCCGGGATATATTTCTTCATGTGACTTTGAAATGAGAGGCTAGGCGAAATTCCAGCAACAGAGAATATTTTCTGATTAACTCCATTATTTGGTTCACATTGTTTATTTATGTGGTCCTCTAAGGACAGGGCTCAAGCACAGCCAAGCATTTTCTTGTTTGTCAGACCCATTTCCAGCATGCCCAGATGTAACAGCTATGGAAATGCTCATAATAACATAACAACAGATTCATTTTTGGATTAGAAACATTTTCTGTCAAGGAACACAAGATTACTCCTATGTCAATGTTTTCTACAGCAACCTTTCATATCGTGTTTCAAGTGCTTCACTTTAATTTATTGTTCTCAGACTTCAAACTGTTTGGACAGATGGACATATTTAAGCCTCCTTGCAGGACAAGCCAGGACACGGTGGACTGAAATCTCTATTCAGCCTCAAATGAAATCACTAGAATGCATATCAATCTTCGGCATTTGCAAGTTTTATTTATCTATTTATTTTCTTTGGCATCTCTTGGCTGGTCCCCCCTTCCTTAAAGCTGATATGTTAACACTGCATTAACTGCAACACCATGCAGACTTACATACACTGAACTGAAATGAATATCAATGTATGTATAACTATGTATATAAAACTTATTTCCAGCCGTCCATAAATATTATATGACTTCACAGAATTAATGTCAGGCTTTTTCATCAGATCACAGCTCACCAATGTGTGTTAGGGCGGCCGAGGAACTTCTGATTTCAATTTACTTGCCTTGCATGTGGAATTGGATTTTAATTGAGTGAAAGACTTTGCCAAAACTTCAGCCTCCTTTCCCTCAAATGAGCCTCTTTATTTCCCTCCTCTTTGATGTGTTGCTATACTGGCTTGGAGTCCAGGGATGTACTGACACCACCCAATAACTAAGGAGATATGGCAGATATAATAAATGTTTCTGTACAGATACTATATGTGAGCAGTCTGCATCTGCCTCTATTAATCACCTACTCAGAAAGGAAGCATATTCCAGAATGGTGACGCTCTCTCTCCACCAGGATTCTCTGAGGTTACGCTCGCTAAAAACTATCCAGTTTTATTGACAGATGATGATGATGAACCATTGCCAAAATCATGAGGGGGACGAAAGAATGAAGGGAAATGGAAAACTCCAGAATGTGAGGAGAATGTTAGAAGATTCGCTCTTCTAATCAGCCTCTACTGAAGTACCATTTTACGTTCACTTATTTCTTTCTATCACAGAGTCTGATTCCCATAGTGCCAGAACACTTTTGTTACTGTGGAGTGTCATCATAAATCAGAAGGAAGTCTCTCCACAGGCTTCTTACCTTGAGTCATGAATCTTTGGAACATACACCTGACTCTCCCTAAAAATGTCCGAATCCAGGCCCTCCACTTCAACTCCTGCGAATGATATCAATTATTCTGCTCTGACAGATATCTCAATCACTCTCGGACCAACTTTCTTACTTTCACAGCTGACCGTCAGGATGAAAGAATTGGAGCGGCCATCGTGTTAAAGTCCACAAGAAAGCTTTTATGTGTCTCCGTGAGCTTGTTAAGAGGCGAGAGGGAATGCCAGGGAAAGGAACACGTGTGGATATACCATTCCCAGATGAGCAGCTGAGAGTTTAAGACACAAATGTGTGCGGTTATGCCTGCCAACTTTTTCTTGAGTGGCTGCTGCTATCAATGCATTTCATTAAATATGAAATGAGTTTTACACAGGAGAGTGCCAATGGTCAAAAATGCAATGAAAAGCCTTTCCTGGAACACAACTCGGAAGTGCAATGAAATGTGTTTGTTAGTGTAACTCGTGAAATACTGGGGATTTGGTGAACATGGCTGTTCACATTTTTTTCCATCGTGAAAAACAGTTCTCTCAAAACAAACTCTCAGTGCATCTATAAATGCTGGGCCACAAGTATGTCACAGGTAATCAGTTAAAATCGCACATTTTGTTTCACATAAAATGAAATGCAAGCAACACATGCAGTCTGTGTCACAGTGCCTCTTCTGAACAGTCTGTGCAAGAGCTATGTTGCAGAAAAGATTCCAGAAACTGTTTTCCAGTAACTCAACTTTTAAGAAAGATAGCATCGCCAGTACAGGATCCCGTCCAACTGCCAATCACAAATACACTCACTACTCCACACACAAACCCAAACAACATCTTCAGCATGTTCAAAAGCTCCCATGCGTGACCATTTAAGACTTCTGCATGAATGTATACAGAGATATGCTCGATCTCATTCATCACAGTGTTTTCATGGCTGTCGTATCAGACAGCAGCTATTGGCAAACACAGCAGAGGATTAAGTCTTGTGCTTTTATTAGCATTGAAAAAGCTACTGCATATTCCCCTCCATTTCATCAGAAACCGGAACAGCCCACTGTCTCTTTGTAGGTGGAGTCCAACAAAAGACTTCATTACCCACAATTCCCTTATCAGTTTGACATTCTTATCTTCTTTGTCTTAGGCCCCAGGTGTGTCACCTGCCATAGAATAGCCAGTACATCCCTAAATGCTCCAAGACACCTGCAGAAATAATTAGTTCAGACACCCGTAGAATTTTGTATTTTTGGATTCTGAATGTGAGCTGATGGACACCTCTCTGTTGTTAAGTTGATTTTTCTACAATTCAGACAGTTTCGCTTGGCATGATTAGCTTTTACCAAAAGCCCAGAGCTGCATGTATCACTGGCATGATTAGCCTTCACCAAAAAGCCCATAGCCGCATGTTAAAACCTGCCCATTTCTTTTACTAAGTCTTAAATTTAACAACTTTATTACAGAGTCGTCTGCTACCACATTTCATGCAGGCTTCCTCCTGCTGACATTTATAACACCCGGGGTAATAGCAATGGCTCTAACAGGCCTCATCACAAATGCATGGACTACGACCTTCCTGTCATCCTGTACACTGTCTATGTGGAAAAGTCCACTGAAAAAATTTCACAGGTCCCAACTGACCGATCCAGTGACAGCACACAGCCACATTGGAGCAATCATCTGATGTCTGGGCACCATGTGATTTTCAGTCTCTTGAGGCCTCTGCACCAGCTTCCTATACAGCAACTTTGACTTAATTCCCTCATTCATCATTTAGCACGCATTGGCAGAACCCAGAACACAAAAGGCTGAGGTCCAAAGGTTTGGCTTTGATATGGAAAAGATGCTAATGCATCATAACCTAGGAGTCTCGCTCCAGTGGATGGGAAGGGCCAAGATCTCAGACTAATGACTTTGATTGTAATTGCTCCCATGCAAAAGTGTTACCTTATGTTATTTCTGATTTGATTTTAATTATGCTTTAAAGGTATGATGACAAACAGGCCAGGAATCACAAGAACTGACAAACATCAAAGTCTCTGGAACCAATCTAGACGGTGTCTGACCCACTGTCATGAAGTGGCAACTGTGAAATGAAAGCCTTTTGCTGCGTTCTCGTCCTGCTGAATGGTGATGTGTCAACCTGACAACTGTCCCCTCTCCCTTCCCACTTCAGGAAAAGCTCTGAGTGTGAGGTTCCTCAACTCAAAGGGCAAGGGCAGGGGGAACATGTGCAAGCAATTTGTTTTGAATAAATAAAAGGACGATGATCTCCCCGACAGTCTGCACAGCTGTTGAGAGCGCCCCAGTGGAAGCACGCCTTTGTTTTCAAGCTGGAGAGAAGCGGCTTCCTTCCTTCTGGTGTCGCTTGAGTGACATTCCTCTGCTGTCAGAGATTGACTGGGTGAAAAAGATGCTTCGTGAGATATAATACCCGGGAGGGAGTGGTCCTTCAACACTTCCTCGAGAGGTGACTGGAGGTGGTGTGTTGGGAGTTTTTAGACAGGTTCCCCAACAGTCACTGAGAGACCATGTGCAATGGAGGGGGGGGGGGGGGGGGGGGGGGGGGAGAGATATATATCACTTTCACAAGTCTCAATGATACAAAGGCCAAGAGTTCCCAAAGACTAAATAGCGACATGTGTTGTGCTTTATAACGGCTCTTTGCATGGGAGTGGTCCCGTGCTTTCCCCCGGGTTAAACAGATGTGGTATTTGCACATTGTTTGAATGTGTGTGGATAGTGATTTATGTACTTCAATTAGAGGTACTTTGTGTGAGTAATATACATCAGATGAACTCGCAGACTTCTAAAGTGTGCTAGGTATGGTCTGAACCTTTCGTAGAAGTGCAGATTTCTAACAGCTAACCCTATTCTACTAAGATGCCTTCTGTGAAGTCAAGAGTTTGAGGACATACATATACATCAGATAAACTTGCTGACTTCTAAAGTGTGCTGGGTATGGTCTGAACCTTTCGTAGAAGTGCCGATTCCTAACAGCAACCCCTATTCCACTGAGATGCCTTCCGTGAAGTCAAGAGTTTGAGGACATCGTGATTTAATATGTAAAGGTGGATTTGTTCTTGAGCAGTAGGGTTTGTCTATTACAGCATTCTTCCTAGAATCAAATCTCACATTCCATCCACGGAGCATTCCAAGGCTAATAAAACACTTCACCGGGAGATAAACTGTGGCCCGGTGTTCATCCGTCATCTGGTGCATGGTGTCCAATAGATTGGCCAGAACGGGTCGGGTATGGATCACGGTGTTACTCATCTCGCACAAGTCCAGATGGATTGAGATAAAACCGAGAAGCTTGGGAATTTTGGAAGTGATTGTCATTGTGCAAAACTTATAGAGTGGAATAGTGTGGGTCTCTGAGAATTGTGTACCTTGGCATTGGAATACATGGGGATTGGCCACAGAGCTGACCAATGAGGTCCAAGGTTTGCAAATAGGTTTTTTATCTTTTGACAAAAATATGTTTTAAGACATCAGAATGAAAGACTTTGCACAGAAGCCTGTTAAAGATACATGTTTTAATTTGTGTCTTAAATTACCTTTTGATCTGCAGAAATTAAGCAATGTTCCTCTAAAACAATTACTCTGTGGTCATTGTAAAATTGAATCACTGGTTGAAAGCCATGGTGTCTTGACAAAAGACACATCCAACAAACCACAAAGGAAGACACATATGAGCACATAGTTGGGCGGAATAGGCAGAATTAAAATGGTGTCAGTGAAGGCCCACAGGACTAAAGACAAATACTCAAACGCCCCTGGACAGTAAATGAACTGTGTCATTAAGTCCTACACCCAACATCTTTCATTTTCTGGCTCAGAACTTAAACTAAAACTTTAACTGACTTCCTTTGACAAAAGGTTTAGTGCATTTATTTTCTTACAGTGAAGCCTTTGCAAGGTAAAATAGAATTAATCTCTGGAGGAAGAATATGGACCTGGGACCTGGGACCTGACAGGTCTTAGATCTGCAATTGATGACAAACTTAGAGCTTCACATGTCACCATTTGCATGTGGTAGCCAACAGTGTGCATAGGCTACTTTCAAACTTAAATAATAATAATTTAAAAAAAACAGGGAAAGTTCAAACTGCCAGCTTGTAATGCTCACATGGAGCTAGACCTAAAGCCTTATTGTTTTTCAGGGGAAAATAAATGGCAACCTCTATTTCATGTTTCTCGCTGACTTGTGAACCTCACATCCTCCAAGAATAAGTAAAACACAGGACATACTGTAAACCCCGGCTATCCATGTGGTTTTGAGGCGAGGCTCAGGAGCAATAAAGGGAATCCCAAACACTTTAGGAGGCATGGGAGGCTGCTCCTGGGGTTGGTCCTACAGCTAATTGTTTTCTGGAGAGAGAGAGAGAGAGAGAGAGAGAGAGAGAGAGAGAGAGAGAGAGCGAGAAAGGGAGAAACCGGCTGAAGACATCCACACTGAGATCACGAACTCTTCTGTGTGACTTATGCGTCGAGCCACATGCCCTTAGATTCCTCCAGCTGATTTATGGCTGGTCAGCGGCCTGAAGAGGTGTTGGATTAAATGAAATACAAGAGAGAACATCTGGAAAGGCCATTGGCAGAAGTGCACAGTCGAGGTCTGCTTGATAGGATCGGCTGGAGCGGGCCCGGAGAGCCAGAGCATATTAATGGATGCTCTGTTACTCCTTGGTCATGGAGCAGTATATTTAACAAATGTTGATGCCCAGCTTTAACCTCTTCCAAATTTCAATTTAAAGCCTGAACATGCAGTGATTTATGAATGTGATGAGTATGTGGGTTTCCTGTGGTTTCATCAGCTTGTTCTGTGGTTTGTGCTGCTATTTTTGTCATTGCATTGTGTTCAAGTTATATTCTGCATTGTGCTCAAAGATATTCTGATATACAACAGAAAAATGTTGAAGACATACTACATGTATTTGTTTCAAATGAGATAAATGGTCTCATGCAGCTACATGTATATAACATCTTCATTTGGAGACAGTCATGGTGAAATGTGGACTCTTTTAAGATTCTACAACCAGCCCAAACACCTTTCTAAGTTAGGGATCTAAGTGGTACAAAGAAGGGGTACATATAAATGAATGACCAATCAAAGAAGGGGTACATATAAATGAATGACCAATCAAAGAAGGGGTACATATAAATGAATGACCAATCAAAGAAGGGGTACATATAAATGAATGACCAATCAAAGAAGGGGTACATATAAATTAATTACCAATTTCACTAAATGTGCCCAACCATGTTTGACCTTTGACTACCAATCCTTTTATTTTATCTCAGTGGTTAATCACTGTCCACTGCAAACAAAGCCTTTGAAAAATAGCTGATTATTCTCTCCAGGCACCTCAGTATCAAAACAACTTTATTTAACAATATCATTCAATCTTCATATCATAGATGTTGTAGCTCTCTGCCTTTTTGTATCGATAGTGTTAGAGCAGCAGTAATGATTTTACCTTAAACATCTGCCTGAATCCTCACAATCATAGAGGTCAGACCGACACATCTGTGATTCAAGGCTTGATAGTTTTGCTGTGCCAGGTACAAAAGCCCACTCAAGTATGTTTTACTGCGTCACCACATCACCATATGTGGAAAGGAGCTAACCACTTAACTATTTAAGAAGCTAGCTATATGGTTATTTTCAGTACGGTCATGGCAAACAAAGCCAAAACAAATCGTTGCCTTTCTTCAGTACAAGTGATTGACCCACTAGTTTTACTCATTAATCCTGTCTAACTAAGCCCCTTTGTGAGAACTTTCATCTCACTGCTGTGATACTATTAGCCATTTTGGCAGAAGCTTAAATATTTAGCAAACTTGTTAGATAGCTTACTAGATCGGTACTGGTGTGTCTTCATAGTATCTGTTGTGTACTTTAACAAACATTAAGAATGTAAATGCACCCAATAATAGCCAGTTTTTGTCAAGTATTTTGAGAGCCTGTTTGTAAAGAGACATGACTGGTTCAAGAGTCGTGGAGTTTGCAGTAGTCCAGGTGGGTAAGCAAGTTAATGTGAGATAAAATCAATGAGAACATATACATTTTAGCAGCCTCAGTGGACATGTGGTTTCTAAGATTTCAATTTTTTAAATGTTTTTTAAAAGTAAAGATCCAACCCAAAGATCACAGTGTCGTCTGCGTACATCAGAACCTCACAATCTTGGCAAACAGATGGCAGATCGTTAATGTAAAGACTGAAAAGAAGTGGACCCAGGATTGAACCTTGGGGAACACCTGTAGACAGATTTTTGAAGTTGGATAATACATCGTTTATTTTAACACAATGAGTTCGAGTTGTTAAGTATGATAAACAGTTACAGTTCAACTTCTGTAACGTACCAAAGTATTCCTTATTTAAGTCGTTGCAGTTTGTTAGTTGTGCAAACCCAATTTTATATCTAACAGTAGCTACAGTCACAGCAGAAATACTGAATTTACTCCAATTTTCAGTTGTGTTCTCAACATATATAGTTATTTAGTTATGGCGTTATTTATGTAGTGGGTAATAAAGTGGGCGTGGTGCCAAACATGTAACACGCTCTGATTGAGGGAAAGTCAGATAGCAGGGTTAGATCTAGTTGGCCGTAGGGGTCAACCAAACAAAAGATAGATAGGTGGGACCAAATTACCTTTTAAAAAGATGAACACACCATTCATACAATAATACAATGCATACAAACGAGATCATCCATGGAACATCTACTTTTGAAAGCTTAGAGCCTTTCAATAAAGAAACTTCAGACACACGGGTTTGGCCTCTCGTTTTCTGATTGCGAAATCTCAAATAAGTTGCTTTTTTTTTCTGCAACAGATAAAAGGATTTTGGTAACAACCGAAACAGTTCTTTACACAAGATCTATTCACTTACAAATATCTCATTTAGTGTCTAGCTAAAGAATTTTAGAACATAATATCAAGAGAATAAAAAACTAAAACCTGCTAGCTAGCTAGCATCTATCTAAATATTCTACATACTTTCCTCAGTCATTTTAAGACACAGCTGGAGGGGCTGTTCACTCCCACCGCAAGCTACTAGCTAACAGTTGAAAACAATCCAGTCACAAGCTGACGTGAATCGCTTTAGGCGCTAAATTATTAACAGAGAGAGGAAATAAAGAAATGTCAAAACAAAAGGAAATAGACTTAACCATGTTTAGTGAATGAAATGAAGTGTGCACATCTGGATTTTACTTATTTTAAATTATTATTTAATGATGAACAGACGTTTCAGACAGACCCATTGGTCCTCAATTTAGCAAAAATTTACGCTTCCTGTGTTTTATTATGGTGTGGGGCAGAGGTTCATCTACGATACAGCAGTGTTCATGGCAATCTATACCTAGGCTGTATCAGATAGATGTATCATTATCAATACATCTTTCACTCTGAGATATAGGCAAATATTTGTTGGTTTCACTGACCCATCCATCCAAACACTCCATAGCACATGGAGGAACTATTCTCCACATGTGCAAGGTCTCTCATCTTATCCCTTCAACCAAAGAAATAGCTCCTTGGAACCCCAGGAGCCTTACCACACAAGTCAAAACAACAAGAGTTCTGAGGAACTATAAACACACAATGCCATCTCTCCCTCCATCAGGGGCCATGCCCTGTGTGTGCGGGCTGCTTCTCATTTACTGGATTACCTATGGCAGGAGCAGGAGCAGGAGCAGGAGCAGGAGCAGGAGCAGCAGACGTCTCGGGCGATGGCGCTGTGTGTGTTCTGCCCCTGTCCCTGCAGTGTTCTCTCATTAACACAGCACCTACTCGAGCTGCTGTCCTCAATCTCAGTGAACACCCCACATTGCACTACGCCTGAGTAATGACTCACGTATTACTGAAGTCGCCACAACACCGCAGGTTACCTTAGCGTGTGCTACCATCCAGTCTAATGAGTCCTCCATTACGTCTGCTGGGTTTAGAGAGGGGGAAGAGAGAGAGAGAGAGAAGGAGAGAGAGAGAGAGAGAGAGAGGGAGTAGTAGTAAGGTAAGGAGAGAGAGGGAGAAAGAACAATGCAAATAAAGTTCCTCTGTAACCTTTCTGAACTAGCTGAACCAGAAACACATTAAAAGCTAATAAGTCTAGTACCACACAGGTATGGATAAGGGTTATCGTAAACAAACATTTTTATGAAAGGAAGGAAGGCAGTCAGTTGTATAAGAGTAAATTGAAAGAGCATGGATAGACTCTGGCGTCACACACATTGTTTTGACTGTGGGTCATATTTGCCCTGGATTAATATGTGTGGACCGACTGACTGTACTGACTTAGAGCTCAGGTGCATCTCTCGTATGGTGTGCAACACATATCTGTCACTGATTACAATGTGATCTTGACGTCCAGCGTATGAGATCATACCTACTCAAAGCCAGGGGCAAATTTGATTTAAGAAAAAGGCCTCAACATAACAAAATGTAATGCTGGAAAACACTCTGATGTTGAAAAGCGTTTTCTAGAGTTTGGCTTAAAGTGAAAGGTTTCGCTTGTTTACAGTTCTTTTTATGATGTATTTAATAATGTTTGTGATATCATAGTTTTTCCATGAACGCCGACCATTTCCATGATGATGTTGAGGAAAGCAATGACATGTTGTATACCAGGGTGAGCTGGATTCAGTGTTGGACAAGGCAGCTGTCACCTTCGTGATTATGGATAAGGCAAGCCATCTGGCAGTTTGAGGCCCTTTGTTGGGTGAGGACAACCATCCCAAATGCCTACACTTTGCAGTTGAGAAGGATCTGTTCTCCACAAGGCTGTTTTGGGTGATTACTGACTCAGTCTCTGGAAACTGTCCAGATGAATCATGTGCTCAGTGAAGGATCTAGGGTAGCGAGACGGACGTACTGGCTTCGGTGCTGAAAGAATATAAATAAACACTATTAACATATGGATATAAAGGGGCTCTGCACACTAGGCCATCCCGTTGAATGACTTTCAGTGCACAGAATTTTATGACGGCATTTCCATAAATGTAGTGTGACTGTGAAGATGTAAGCTCCACAAGGTATGGGTATTTATAGAATGTTTTGAAATAAAGCAGACCATTTTTTTTTGCTCTTGCAGCCAGACATGGCTAGAGGAAAGCTGGTTGTGTGCTGATGTTATGGATATAGACTTGGTTTAGGAGCTTACAAAACCACAAGCGACATTGGAGTTGTATTTTTCAAGTGAGTTAATTCGTCATTTGTTATGACACTGTGGATATAGTATTGTGGGAGGGCACAGATCAATGCAACCATCATAGGAGAAGAGAGCTTTCTTGTGTCTAACACATTACTTTATTGGTATGTTTATTGAAGCTAAAATAATAGTTGGTTGACAAATATGATTTTCTGCATTTCTGGACCCCCCTAAAAGGAATCTGGGAAAAATCTGCTGCTTGGCTATATAAAAGTTTTATACTACCTCACAGTGCAAAAATATCACATCGGGTCCCTCACATATGGGGAGCATTTGGAGATTTCCCGGCTCCAAATCATAAACCACAAGAAAGGGAGATAGTCTCTGCTCATTCGTCTTTTTGTCTTTCTGTTCATTTTGTGCACATTTAGTCTGAAATATTGTGTGACATTTCAGGTCGTTGCTATCCAGTTTTTACTTATATGCTATCAGAAAACAAAGGCATGTTCACAGATCCCCATCTTTTCTGATTTGGAATCATCATGAAAGAGAGGAAAACAATGAACAGACTGAGTTGAATGTATTTTGAAATTTCAAAAGAGGCATACAATAGATCAAAAGTCACGATACTGCAAAGAATAAAGTAAAATAAGACTGCAGGCATTTGAAGCAATACTTTCAATCACCTTTGCTCTAATTATGATTTTATTATTATTATAAATTATTAATTACATTTACAAATAAACACTTTTTCCCACCACTTTCTTGTCGACAATATCATATACTTAGAGTTCACCGATCCACATGAAACTTGGCATGATTGCAGCCCCACTTGTCTCATACGGAATGAAAGGATTGTGTCCCTGTGTGTGTGTGTGTGTGTGTGTGTGTGTGTGTGTGTGTGTGTGTGTGTGTGTGTGTGTGTGTGTGTGTCTGTGTGTGTGTGTGTGTGTGTGTCCCTTCAAGCCTCCTGAATTGGGGTAGGATCAAAGCAGTTTTTGGTCAATCGATCGACAACTTCAGTTTCACCAAAAGAAATCAAATATTTATGGCAGGTTGGCCTCTGATAGGCACATGACCCTTCACCCTCGCTGATTACCATTGATTTGGGGAGTAGCGCCACCTAGTGAATACCCTCGCTCATTAAATTGATTTGGGGAGTAGCGCCACCTAGTGAATACCCTCGCTCATTACATTGATTTTGGGAGTAGCGCCACCTAGTGAATACCCTCGCTCATTACATTGATTTTGGGAGTAGCGCCACCTAGTGAATACCCTCGCTCATTACCATTGATTTGGGAAGTAGCACCACCTAGTGAATTTTCATCTAGCGCTTCACCAGCCAATATCTTGTGAAGTAAATGTTCAAAGTTCACAGAATTGGACACACTGCATCACTACCGCATTCCGTGGATGCATGCCAAATAATAATATTTGTTTTTTCTTCAAAATTTCAAAATGTCAAAATCTGAAAAATGGCTTAAGGCAACATTATGTTACATTTTTACCTTAAAATAACAGCTTCAGAATCAATTTGGTGGTACACTGACTGTAATATGGAGAATGGCACCATACCAGGTATGCCTGTGCCGCTTACGAGAACTACTAAATGTTCTATGGCAACAACTCACACTACAGCAACTTGACCCGTCTGCTAGCTATGAGACGAAGCTCATCTAGTATTCTCTGAATGGACATCATGGCTGAGGCAACGTAGAAGCCGAGCAAGAGTCAGTTTCAGACTGGCTTTAACCCATTGGCCAGAACTAAAAATGAAAAAAGAAGGTCCTGTGTTGGACTTCCTTGATGTCCGGAAAGTGGTTGACTCAGTAGTTATTCATCATAACAACCCTGCCAATGATATTTATGAAAGAATGCGATGAACACTGTAACCTTATCGGTGTCATCCCAGACTTACAGAGATTTGTCGTTTTTACAGTTGCCCTGGAAGTCTGAAGTCATCGACCTCAGTTCCATCTCAGGCATACATTCAAATAAATTCATGTCATGCCAAAAAGTCTTCTTCAGTCTCACAGCAAATAAGCTTGGGAGGTTTGTTGCTAGCTAATAAACTACACTGTCCAATGTATATTGTGCCTCATGTTCCAAATAACATTGTGTCAATGTGTCATTCTTTTTTTGTTGTTCTTTTCAAAGCGTAATATGTATTTCCGACAGCGGTGCAATAGTGACCTACACTCCACAACCTCAGGTGGAGCGCTCAGAGGCAAAAAATATCAGTTCTTGCTATTTTGGAAGTATGATATGCTAATAATTGGCCACATTCTTTGGATGCACACCACATTGAGTTACATTTATCTCCATAGGGGGCGCTGCCACAGACACATTTCAACATCTCAGGAACCGCTTCAGCTAAAATCTGAAAATGTTGGTATGCTTTTACTTGGATACATTTTCTCACATCTCCTAAAGTTCCATTTGGCTTGCTCAACCAAATTGTTACCTATAGCCAATCAAAATGTAGTAGCTAATACATTCTTGTGTGAATGGCTCATCTTAAATACATTTTGTTGGTTCATTAATAATGAAATATAAAATATACCTTTAAACATACAAACAAATTATCATAACAATGTGCCTTAAACCAAAGTCTGTTTATCTCATGTTTCAAATAGCAAAACCAACATAAGCACCTCTGCTATTAAAAACATTGTTCTGGACTATAAATTCACTCACCAACACATTTGATTAACATACTGTACATATATATGCTAATACTGAAACACATTCCCCTCAAGCCATTTCCTCATCACAAAATTACACTAGTCCTCAATGTCTACTTCACACCCTGCAGTTCACAGTAGCCACAACTTTAGTTTCTTCAATTTTTAATCAAACTTAATATACAACAAATTCACTCACAAACACATTTGATTAACATACGCCAATACTGAAACACATTCCCCACAAGACATTTCCTCATCAGGAAATTACACTATTCCTCAATGTCTACTTCACACCCTGCAGTTCACAAATTAATCAAAACTAAATATACAACAAACATCATTCACAAATTATTCACCATAAAACTCTTCTCTTGATGCATAAAACATCTTGTCCTCTTGCTCTCACTTGATTCTTGCTCATTTTCTCACTTCAGGAGAAATTACCCAGGGCAATGCAGTAGCCTACATCTAGTTCCCCTACCGCATGGCTCAGACCTTATCAGTAATCCATATTAATATATCAAAATTAAAGACTTTGCCCTCTGGGTCAAATTATCTGGTCAGTGGAGACCTAATCATTTAGTGATCAGAAACTGATTTTGATATCCAATTATAACAGTCCACCAAGGAATAGCTGAATATTTAGGTTACCTCTATGGCACAAGGTTAAAAAGGCCTTAGACAATTGATACCAGAGAAAACCAGGCTCACTCTTTATCTAGTTTGTGTCTGATAGTGTTGTGGGTGTGTAGGTGTCAGAGACATTTGCAAGAACAGAGTTCACATAAATATTCTTTGGACCACGATTCCCAGGTCCATGTGCCTAGCTGCGCACAAGTAAAAGTCAAAGGGATGTCTGGAGAGGGTTTCTGGCCAAAGTGTGATTTCCCCTCTGGCACACAGATTGCTTGTCTCTCTTCTCTGAGAAACAAGGGCGATCCAAAGCCATTACCCACTCAGGCAGAAATAGTTTTCAATTCACAGCAACTCTCCTCTTTTTCAGTTGAAAGCACTCTACAAACTACCATAACCTTATGTCAAAACCAACAAAATGTCTGCTTAATGCGAGCTTACTATGTAATGGTGACAGTATGTCCATTTTTACTGCTTACTTACTTTACTTTGCAGCATCCAGGCCTAATCCCCAATGAGCCATTTCTGTCCTGCACTGTCCCCAAAGTAGTAAACTGCAACAGTTTGTTGGCACAGCATGCAAGATCCGTGCCATCTCATTGGTGTGAAGATAGCAACCGTAAATCAGCCACATTTTGTGCAATTACCCACCGAAGTGGTGCCAGCACATTTTTTCCAACCATTATCAGCAGGGATGCCTGTTAAGTTTTAACACCGAAAATAGGGGATGTGTTGTTTTTTTTTCACAGGTCTGGACAAAGAGTCCCATTGTTTTTCTGCTTTTGGAAAAACCTAGAGCACAGAACAGAATGCAGTAACACCTCAACACTGGGGCACTGGCTACTCTTTGTGGCATGATAACTGGGGGGGTCTGTGAGGGATGTGAGGGAGACTATTGTCCAGAGGCCCAGTCTAGGACACTGAACTGGGGAAGGAAAGCAGACTGAGAGATCCGTGATAAGACCGTGTAATGTAATGTAATGTCACACTTTGCTGATCTCCTTGGTGGTCTCATCATGTACCAGCCTGGGGAATGAAGAATCTTTTTGGGTTAAATGAATTCTTCTCACTAAGCAACACGAGGAAGGCAGCGATATAGAATTAGAACATGTTTCATTTTGTGACATGTAAACTGTGTCAAGTCTTTTGAAGGAGAGAATAAAATATGGCTCTCTGACAGGCAGCTTGTTCAAATAAACGCTGCAGGAAAATCTTGACATGGAAACTGCAGAGTTGAGAAAGAAGTATTCATCTTTTGCATGACAACAGAAAAACAAAAATAGTTTCCTCTTTGAACTAGATTTGATGCAATAAAACAGACAAAACTATTTGTTCCTGTAACATTCTCACATACATTTGCCATCAATTATTCATAGATGGTCACATGTGTAGTCGAACACGTGTGGAAGATGTCACTATAGAAAGGTCTAGAAACCACAGAGCTCCTGCCATACCTCATGTACATGCTGTTTGAAGGGCTAAATTAGTCACAATTGGCCAAAATTTGTCTCTTATATTCAAATGGATAGCTTGAAGGAAAATGTTATGATGGAAAATGTGCATATTTTTTTCACAGAGCCCCTACCTGTAATCATATGGTAAATATTGGATGCTCATATTGAACTCATATAAATGTTAGCGTGTTGCTTAATATACACAGGGCTATTGTCAATATGGATAGCAGTATGTATTTTCTATTGTATTTGCCTATATTTGTTTACCATAAAAAGGTACACATAGTTCTCAGTGGGTGTTGTCCAAAACATGCTGTGCATTCTTCTGTTTGTGTGCATCTTGGGAGGTTGTTAGCGCAAACACAGAGTCAGAACAACTATGCAGACCAGTTCACCTTCAGCCACTCCTGGTATTCTCATAAAGTTTGGAGACACACATTCTGATAATAAGGGTATTGTATAATAATAGCATTGGATACATTTTCATCACATCATTAGTCTGTCCTTACCTACCTAAACGATTCATTAATGGAACACATATTTAGGGGGTGTTCTGTCACACGGAGTGGGGTACAGAAAAAAAGAGTCAACTGTGCACTTTATTGAACTGAAATGATTTGATGCAATAAAACAGACAAAACTATTTGTTCCTGTAACATTCTCACATACATTTGCCATCAATTATTCATAGATGGTCACATGTGTAGTCGAACACATGTGTAAGATGTCACTATAGAAAGGTCCAGAAACCACAGAGCTCCTGCCACACCTCATGTACATGCTGTTTGAAGGGCTAAATTAGTCACAATTGGTAAAAATTTGTCTCTTATATTCAAATGGATAGCTTGAAGGAAAATGTTATGATGGAAAATGTGCATATTTTTTTCACAGAGCCCCTACCTGTAATCATATGGTAAATATTGGATGCTCATATTGAACTCATATAAATGTTAGCGTGTTGCTTAATGTCTTACTTAAACTGGTTTGGACAAGCAGCCTAATTTGTTTTATGCAGCATAAAAGTATGTCTTTTCCTGTCGAAGCAGATTAGAATAACAAAATAGGAAATGTACAAAAGTGTGTCTTGTTAAACTACATCTGTGAGAGACATTTCAGAGACTTACTTTTGTGTGAAACAAACTTGAAAACACACAAAGTCTGCGAGCTAGTCTAGAAAAAAAAAATATTATTTACACTTTAAAATTGAGTTTACTGTAAACGTTTCCTGGCAAAAAAAAATTCCAGGAGCTCGTGTGACAAAAAATGAACTGACACAAAGAAGTCTACATGACATGAAAGTCTGAGGGAAACCACAAAGGCATGTTTTGAAATATTCTAATTAGGTTTAGGCTGTCCTGAATGGTAAACAGTCTACCAGGAACCTCACGCAAGGCTGGTGTATGATGATCAAGTGCCACTGTCAGCTAGGTTGTAGAGTGTAGATGTCTTGCCTAGCTTGAGCACCGGTGGTGCTAGTATTACCAATAATAGCTTAGAACGCAATATGTGGCTCCACAGATATAGACATTTTCTGCATCAAGTTTCTAATTTCAAAAACAAGACATTACAATTAGAGAATAGTTTAGGCATCAACATTTTATTCTGTATAAACATTCTGTAATCATGTCTGTTCCCCTCCCCCCTCATACACAACTACTTGTAATAGGTGCTTTATATCGGTGATTTAACCTTCACTGAGAATGACATCAAGTAGATGTCTTGAAAGAGTTCTTAAGTGAAGATGAACTCGAACTTAATCGCAAACATGGTCAATATCTGATTGTTTGGAGCTGTTGTTGTAATTAATGATGGAATGATAGTTTAAAAGGAGGAGGGAGATTCAATCAAAGTTGCTTTACTTACCACGATACACAGGCTATTGTCAATATGGATAGCAGTATGTATTTTCTATTGTATTTGCCTATATTTGTTTACCATAAAAAGGTACACATAGTTCTCAGTGGGTGTTGTCCAAAACATGCTGTGCATTCTTCTGTTTGTGTGCATCTTGGGAGGTTGTTAGCGCAAACACAGAGTCAGAACAACTATGCAGACCAGTTCACCTTCAGCCACTCCTGGTATTCTCATAAAGTGTGGAGACACACATTCTGATAATAAGGGTATTGTATAATAATAGCATTGGATACATTTTCATCACATCATTAGTCTGTCCTTACCTACCTAAACGATTCATTAATGGAACACATATTTAGGGGGTGTTCTGTCACACGGAGTGGGGTACAACAAAAAAAGAGTCAACTGTGCACTTTATTGAACTGAAATGAACTGATTCATCATAAGCTTCCAGAATCAGGCCCCCTTTGGGCTTACCTTTTCCAGTGGAACGATGCAAAAATCTCCTCCTTAACCCAGTATAAAAATAAATGAGAAGCAAAGGGGGCCGGAGTCCAAAGCCAAAGGATATTGTTCGATTCAACCTCAACCCTCTAGGAGGCAATTTAAACAACTCTGCATGCTAATCAGTCTCTTATAAAAGCACACACTGGAAGCTAGCCCATTCCCTCCAGTAGCGGCGGAGCCGAGGGGAATTGGAAAGATCTGAAGTGAAACTCAAATTGGGCCCCTGTCTGTGAAAACATTACACTCCTGAGGGGAGACAAACACAAAGTATGAGGTAGACAAAAAAAAAATGTGTATTCGTACTTGCTGAGATATATATATATGCCTTTTGTGTGTAATTCTGGGTCCGTTTTGTCCAACTTGACTTCCTTTCTCAGAGATTGTCCTGATGACAGACACGGTTACCGTACCTATGGGGTATGTCAAGCTGGATGTGTGATTGTAGAACTGGTAAAAAGCCATACTGGCAGCATCCTGTAATGGTATTATTAAAGTTCAATAATCAGATTAGAGTGACTCCATTTCCAATCACCTGCATCCCATTCATAACTGAGCAGGTTGTAAATCTTTATTAGCGTCCTTGGATGTGATTGGGTTTTGATTAATGGTAGATCCTAGCGACTCAGGCACTCCCACATGGCTGTTAAATTGAGAAGAAGTGGTCGTCTCATACCTCCATTTTTCCACACCCCTGGATTTCCACTGCGCAGACTTTGGTCACTGTATAAAAGTCCAAGCATTTTTCTGATCCATGTCCATCTTTAAAAAAATATATGTTTTTTAATTTAGGTTTTAAGGGGGTCTGCCTGTGGTTTTGGGGGGGAAGACGTATCAATTGACAAATTGTGGATTTAGGTGACGGAAGAGCTTAAGTATCAAACAATGAGATGCCTTCCTCTTCCTCCTCCTCCTCCTCCTCCTCCTTCTCGTCAATCACAACCCCCTGTGGGCAATGAGCAAGGTCAGTGAAAAGCCACATTGCTGCCCATGCGTACAAGCTCCCCAGATAATTCAATAAATGAATATTCCCCTGGTATTTGTTGTGACCACTGAAACCTGATACTCTTCATCCTGCCTCAGCACTCTGGACCCACAGGTCAGCTGGTGGTAGATCTGAGACTTTCTTGACTCTTTTGAGTTAAATAAATTGGGTCTGACTGTTCCAGAAAAAAGGCTTTCCCCCTTTGGAAATCAATACCACCTTGTTATTTTGTTTTAGATGGACCTCCTGTCTTGTTCTTTTCATTAGCCCCTGATCTCAGGTCTGTGCTGCAAACTGAATTGTTGCTTTGTGCATTGTTAGGAGTAGCCCAGTCACTTCTATTGTGAACATAACATTTGTCAAGCTGAGGGTCGATGACAAGATGTAGGAGTAACCCTTATAGACTGAATAGGTGTTTAAGTGTCTCTAACGTCTCATGTCACCATTGGGCATGTGAAAAAACAACTGCTGAGCAAGGGGAAGGAAAATGGTTGTGATATTTAGGTTTCTATTACAAGGGATGGAGTTGGGAATCCTTATTCTTGGTGCATTGACTGGGTAAGGTTATGAATTTTTTAAACCATTCACATTGATTTTTTCCCCCCGTTTCCAGTTTCTAGTAATAAGTCTGACAGTTTCAACATCACACTACAAAGAGTCCCCTGTAACCTTCAACTGTCAAAAAAATCTTTAAATGGATGAGGGATAGCTCTCTCTTTTAGAAACCACTCCTGCATTTTGTTATTATAAATCTCCTTATCAGCTTTATCTGAGAAAATCTCATACAGGATCATATTCCATCATGAAATTGCCTGACGATTGCTCTATATTCATTTATTTTCACTTTGTAACACAATGATAAATCCGGCCCTGCTCTTGTTTTTCCATCTTCCGCAAAGGAAATTTTCATACACTCATATGTCCTATCTCTTTCTATTTGCCTTGCGGTTTGCCTTTGTTTTACTGTTTAAAGAGATTAAGAGACCATTTAAATGAATCACACATCACATAAATGGGGATATTTCATCACAGACCAAGGGCGCATGACCTCGACCGCATCAATAGGATTTTTGGGCCAGTATCATGTTCATCTCCTTACAAACACTGGCACAGCGTTCAGTATTATCAGGAGGAACCACACTCCAGATGCCTTTGCCTTATGAGACCTGCGTTGCTCCTCCTCAGCATTAGCGTCCAGAGATGGCATGGAAATACGATGGCATACTGACCCCTACTGTTATAACAGAGCGACTAAAAGAAACGGAACCGAAGGACTTGAAGCGGACATGGCTGCCTTCATGGCGTTCTGTTTTTCTCTAATTGTTTTGCACTTAAGTATCGTTAATTATCCTTCTCCGACTTAAATTATGGCTGCATTGAAAAATGAAATTGCTGTGATTAATATCTTGGGGGGGGGGTCACCTTAGAGAACACAAACATACTTCAAAAACCTGGAAATGACAAAACATGAAAAAGGATTCCTTTTTTTGTTCCTTTTAAGTGGTTGACATTTGCTAAAACAAAGCAGCATCCTGTCTGAGACACATTCACATGAAATATTAACAAGCTGGTCTGAATCATACGGCTCTATTGGGGAAAATTAGACTTGGGAAAGTCTCATTGCAGATCCGTCTGTCATAGTACGCTGTGAGACTGGAGAACATCAAACCTCTCCCATGTTTCCTTTGAGCCTCTGCCCAGCGGCCTCATAATTAATATTATGTTCTACTTCACAAAGCATTCAACCCATCAAGACAGTGACAATGTGACTTACATTAGATTTTGATTGCTGAAAAATAATTTAGGGACCATCCCAGAAGACATCCTTTCTTTGCAGTTGACTTTAATGTGGCCTGGGGTTACCCAGAGAAGGGATTCCTTTTTGAGTGGCTGTGTTCATGAGACAGAAACCAGAGTAAAATATCACACAGCCTTGGGGTGTGGTCACATGCTAACCTCTCCATGGTGTAGCAGGCTCTCAAATGAATGTCACAGTGGGACACACTCATAATGTGGAACATCAAGCCAAATGCAAGTGGACGTTTCTCACTCCATGGAGTTCATGGACACACACACAAATACACTAAACACACGCAGGGGCACACACGCAGACACACACGCAGACACAAACGCAGGGGCACATAGGCAGACGCACACACAGACACACACGCGGGGGCACACACACACAGACACACACGCAGAGACACATGCAGACACACACACACAGAGACACACACGCAGACACACATGCAGACACACACGCAGGGGCACACATGCAGACACACATGGCACACATGCAGACACATATACAGACGAGAGCTCATCACGATTAGTTCGATAACATAAAAGGTAAACACTGGTTGAATTAACATTGCATTTCAGTTCTGCATGGAATAATGTGCATTATCAGTAAGATTGAGAGGACAGTGAGTATTGATAAACATCTAAAGAGAGTAAAACCAAGTTAAAAAAATATTAATACTACTGTATATAAATATATAAGTTGTTGTTTAAATCCCATCCCAGGTTTAAATCCGTTCTTTAACATTGGATGTATACTACAGGAGAGGTGAAACACAAGCACTTAGCATGAACTACACAAACAAGATGGTCAACCCTTACAACCATACAGCACACTGGTGGAGGACACTCTCTAGTGGTTGAGGTGGAAATGGCAGACCTAACTATTAGCTCAGCTAAATTACACTGGATCTTAAAGAGCTACAGTTATAACTGTTATAAATGTTTCTCTCAGACATCAATAAATAACCCTTTCCTCAGTTTGTTTGATTATGTGCAATAAGCAGGAAGTAGATAGTGACACAACTAAAATAGATGTGAAGACTAAACAATCATTGATCTGTTTAGGAACTCTGCTCTTGGCCACTTGTTTTCAAATTTGTAGTATTTGAACGTTTACCAAAACAGATTGTTTGTTACTTTTGTTTTTCAGCACTGGACTTAATGAAGGTGCGTGTTAGGCAGTAAGTGAGATTACTTAAAAAATCTGACACCTTTGTGCATTGTGTCCAACAAAGATGAATGAGTGCCCAGAGGATTTGGGGAGGAAACCTGAGTTCTTCTCATCTGCATAGTATTACTGCACTGGATCAATAGAGGGGCGACGAGCCCTGCACCTCAAATGAGCTTTTGTTCTGCCTGTGAGATACACCAATGCCTTTAATCACTGGACGCTTTACAAGCCATTCAGAGTACAACAGATACAATACGTGTTGTCTGTTTTGAACGTCCTTTTGTTTCGTTTTTTAGAATAGAATAGAATAGAATAGAAAAGCCTTTATTGTCATTGTATTTCCATACAACGAAATTTGGAGTGCTTCTCCTGAATTTCACATACTTGTATTATGCTTTATAAGGTCTTCTTTGTTTGGATACATGATATGGCATACGGTTTGACAAAACATGATAAGATAAGAAAAATCGAATCAAAAACACACTGAATAGGGAGGCGTTTAAATATATTCATTTAATAACGGTGTTGGAAAACTGTCCAACAAGATCACAACGTGTTAAATCAAGCCTGCAAAGTGGACGATATTATGCAAGCCCCAAATAGCAGTCAATTAGCACATAATGTCTTTTCATACATCAACACCGGTAGGAGGCTAATTATAGAGGGAAGATGAAGACTAGCTCCTGGATTTCACACCAGTGTTTGTGTCTCTGGTTCAGGCTGTTGGGAGAATAGGCTGTTTACAAAGACCCAAGGTAGTTTATCACATTATGCATTCATTCTTAAGGGGAACATTGACTGAGATCCTCTTTGGATACACATCTTCACATCAGTCAAAATGCTTTATCCTTGATCAAAGAAAGTACAAAGCTGGAGCGCTGAGTAAATGCGCTGGTTAAATCATCCAATCTTTTTTTTTATGTTTTTTTTTTTTCCTTTAGATGAAATGGACATGGAGGGTGCAAAACCGACTGAATTTTCAAAGTGGGGCGTGTAGAGAAACGCTTTTGTGATGGAGGAGATCCGTGGAGACCTTGTGGTTAGAGAAATTATATGATAAGTAGTGCAGCATCAAGGCGACGTGATTCTTCGTTTGCACAGAACAAAATCGACCCTTAATAATGCAGACATCTAAAATCCTTGTCCTTAGGTCCCCAGCAATTTGATGCTTTTTACCACTGTATTGATTGTGCCTTTGTCGATCTAGCCACAGATAATATAATGAAGATAAAGTAATTTGCACCCATTTTTCATCCACTTATTCTTATTCCTCAAAGGAAATTTTTTTGGGCCTACCAGTGCCATTGTTCAATTCATCTGAAAGATATGGATCAAATTGTCTTTCAGACTTTCAAAAAAATCCCTGACATGGTATTCTTAAAAATAACACACTTGCTCTGTACCTGAGGGTTGTGAAGACAGACAGCTCATCCAAAAGGCTAGCAGTGGCCTGTGACTGAGTGCATTTAGCATGTCAGGGGACATTCCTCTGGACCGCTTTGCTTCTCTATCAGTGCTCTGAAGCTGTCACCATGGCTTCTTTTGCTTTGATTCATAGTCAGTGGAGGATGACAGGCCAGCTGTGAGAGCATGGGTTGTGGATAGGTTGTGGAAGTGTTTATTCCAAGCACCAAAAGAGGGCAGCATATCTCCATTGGCTATGAGAGATAAATAACAAATGCCAATTCTGGGGCAAGATGTTCAACATTGGGAAATAGCATTATTTGTACATTGTGACATGTATGATGTGGGACGCATATCTTCACAACCTTTCATGGATTCCAAGACTTTCATGAAATTATACAAAATAATAGCAATAAACCAGTTTTTTTCTATGTAGAAATTGATTTACACTCATTGTTCAGGCCCCACCGTCTTTCTGTATTTCCATATAAGTCCAATAATATTTTTCTGTAAGATTTAGTTTATATCTTGTGGAGTGGTAATATCCTTACTGTAAAGATTTTTTGCTGCTGAAAAATGTTTCCAGTTATGTGTTCCTGTGGCGCAGTGAGTCATTTCCATTTTTCATGAAATCCGTAAAGTTGGGTGGAAATCTACTGTTATTAGACCAGGGGGGGGGGGGGGGGGGATATGAGAAGCCAGGTGTCTCAGTGAATTTTAGTTCACACTTTCAAAACATAATTCCCAGACCCTGAGGACATCTTGGTTCTTTGGTTCTTTTCAGTTAATACCACTGCATCCACACACAGTCCTCTGCACTGGGCTTAACCAACCAGAAAGACTCCAGTGAGCGCCCCCCCGCCCGTGGGGTCCTGAGGCAGGGGTTCATTTTCACCAAGACTGTCCCATCATTATTGCATTCACTGTGTATGGTAGTGCGTGTTGTATTAAATGGATTTTAAAACATAGTTGTGGCTGGCTCACATCAGATAAGGTCAATGCATATAACAAATTGATGACTTTCTTGGAAAGCCAGCTGTTATTCCAGATAAGCCATTTACCTCATAGTAGAAGTTGTATATGGCTGGAGAGACTGGACCGTGGTTCCTTAGCAACAGCAAAGTTCTGAGAGCTCATTGGTTGTCCAGCATTTTGCTGTGATCATTCTGACGTCCTATCTACAGTTAGAAAAAGTAAAAAATTAAGATAAAGTGTGTTCTCATTAACTTTTCAAAGAGATTAATCACCCAGAATGATGGCCATTATGACACGCAGAGAACATGAAATGATGGGTAATGGCCCTCTATTATGCCTCTTCATACCTTCTGAGAATGTCCTGGAATTCTGAGAAAAAAAGGAATGTGTGGACCTGGAAACATTCACTTGTCTTTCCTTTCCCCCATCTGTCCTCTTCCCCATCTGTCTTCTGTCTGAAATAAAGCAGTGGTCTCCACAAGAGGCTGGCCATCACTCCGGAATACACCTCTCTAGCCTTGTCATGCCCTGCGCTTTGGCCAGTGGGACCATTCACCCACAGTTTAAGTCAAAAGGCACAGCCAGAAGGAACGAGTGCAAATCAATACATCCCTCTCGGCAGCCCCGCGTCAGCAAAGCGGCTGTTAGGGGGCCCAGCCCGGCACTGCCTCGCCGCTCAATCTCTCTGGCACTTTACCCAGGAACTTGCATGTCCTGCCTTCTCGCCGAGACAGGCCCATCAGGGCCCTCCATCAAACCGACAGGGGAAATTCTCAGCAAGCGTCCTCTTCAGCAGCAGCCTTTTAAATTACCCAGCCGCAATGCCTCCTCAGGTGCCACTGGAACACCTCCTCGCCGTGCAACAGAAACACCTCCCAGGAACCACCTCCTCCTCCTCCTCCTCAAGCCTGTTGTGTGCTGCTTTTAGATTACTTATAGATGACCCTTTTCATTATGTTTGAGTTACTAATTAATGTATTGTAGTTTATCTGAAGTGCTTCCAGAGCCAGTGGCAGCGTGGTGCTCGAACTTTCTGTAACCATGAAAGCCTTGGTGAGCTTTATTTAGCATATTAGGCTGTTATGCACTCACAAGTCTCTCTGACTGATGTCCATAACGCTTATCTCTTTTCATTGATACGTGTATTGTCATGTTCTTCATTGTACTTGGCTCACATATCCATCTATTCTGAGGAAATGGATTAATTGCCTCGTTAATTTACGGAAGAGCAGCTGGTTAGATCCCAACTTAGATAATTATCTTAGAGCTCCTGAAATCCAATTCAGACTGGCAATTAGTAAACGACAGCTTATCCATCTCCTTAGCAATGCCAACAACAAATGTAGTCAAAGTTTTAAATTCATACTTCTGATACACATATTGCCATCCCGGTGCATAGTCAAAAATAAATGTTTCACACCGAACCATGAATGTCATATTTTAAAGATATGGTGTGCAAAATCGTTCCTCTTTAAAGTTTTTTTTTTTTTTTTTAAAGTCGATGCAATAGGGAAAAAACGGAGGCAACTCCAGTAGCTACCATCAGCCCGAGGACATACTAAGGGTTTTCAGCTGACTGCTGTACAGATCCACTGCATGTCTCTGCAGCATTGCAGGGGCTTTTAAACCCTTCCACTATCATTGTCTTGTGACAAAGGCAAGGGCCCCCTCGGAGCTATAAGGGAATTGCCTCCTGCAAGAAGTGCATGCACTAAACAGTAATCAAAATGCTATGTGTTGCAGGTTTTGGCACTATAAACCTTTACACCATACTTCCAGCAAATGGCCTAGTTTATAACTGGCCACAGGAAAAGCATTTCATATTAGTCTGTGTATATACAGGCCAATGATTGATAATAAATTGAAGGTTTGTTATGGTCTCTTATATATTTCATCATTTTTCTTCAAAGAGTGCAGAGCCTTAACAACCTCCCCAGAGTCTGAATCATAGTCCTATTAATCAATCATACACATCCCAAACAGAGCACATCTAAGCCAAGAGATTGGCGTAAACACTTGTTCTCTCCACTAGTGGACGGGTCCAGCTGAATAATTTAGCCATTTTTAGACTGAAAAGGCATTGTGGACGGGATATTGAAGGCTACATAAAAAGGCTCCAATAGGACTTCACACTATCAAAGGAAACAGAAAGGTGTCTGGAGTGGCTTATTTACAAGAACTCTGCTTCAATGGAAATGCAAATAAAGCTGAATTTTTAGAATTATTTAGATATCTTTCAGCTCAAGTCGAGTCGAGTCAGTCTGTCCAGGCAATGTGAATGCTTTGTACCACATGGAGCAAAGGTTACTGCTGGGTGTCCCCTTGACAGGGTGCTAATTGAAGTCAAAATGCTACAAAAATGCCAAAGTTTTAAAACCGAGAATTTAACAGTTTAGTTTAATAGACTTAGGAACTTAATTCTACATCCATTGTCTCATATAAAAAAAACGTATAATTCCAGCAAAGACTTCTCTATCTCAAAAACAGTGGGGCTTTTTTCCAGTCATTAGAAATCCAATAACTTTTCGATTTCAGCAAGTCCATCATGTAAAAAAGAAACCTTTCTGCTGGTTGTGACTACTTGCAGCTACATTTCTCTGGATTCTGTAGCAGGTGTGCCGGGCTATGTCGGGTCAAGCTGAGCATCCACTTCAAAGCCAGAGCATCCACTTCTAAGGCAGCAGCCTTTAGTTCAGAGACAACAGTTTGGATGCCCCATTACCTAAGCTGCTGAATTAATACAGATACACTTTCTTTTCCTTATCAAGTATTGCATTATTTTCATTACTGTAATGAATATTCACACCATGAATGGACAAGAATGTAAAACTTTTTTTTAAGGGGTGTATTTAATTGTGCTGATAATCCAGCATTTATCCAACAGCCAACGCTATCATTTGGTTTGAAAAGTGCTTGAGACATACCCAAGATTTTACATGAGCCTACCTGTCAGTGGCTGTCATTGAGCTATCTGCCTCTGCTATGACGTTGAGCGTTATCCAAATATAATTGCACCGAATTGCACAGGTTCCTGGGATTGGATAGGGCTTTCAAACTAAACCTGCTAAAAATAAGTGATGTGTATCTCTGTCAATCCACTGCTCGCAGCAGATACACGACTCTGTAGTGGGGAAACATAATTCCCTGAAACTATAAGAGCTCGTTCTAGCAACTGCTATGTTATCTAACCAAGAGAAAAGATCAGCACTGGTGTCAAGGTATTCGACACTTAATGGTGTCCATTGACTTCAATTCACTCCATTTGAAGTTATTCACGCAAATGTCCTTATTCATGTCGTTGACGTAGTGCATATACCATTCACTTTTATAATACACTACACCTGGATGACGTATTCACAAAGCAGGAACACACTGTACGGACACAATTTAGAGAAATCTTTGGGTTAAATCTCTGACCTTATCTATAGCTAATAGACAGTGCCATGTTGCTCCCTATTTCAAATGGAGAGCGTCATACACACACCACTGCATTTTAATTACACCATTATACTACACCACACCTGAGACACCATTATACTACACCACACCTGAGACACCATTATACTACACCACACCTGAGACACCATTATACTACACCACACCTGAGACACCATTATACTACACCACACCTGAGACACCATTATACTACACCACACCTGAGACACCATTATACTACACCACACCTGTAGGATGAGGACACCATTATACTACACCACACCTGAGACACCATTATACTACACCACACCTGTAGGATGAGGACACCATTATACTACACCACACCTGAGACACCATTATACTACACCACACCTGTAGGATGAGGACACCATTATACTACACCACACCTGAGACACCATTATACTACACCACACCTGAGACACCATTATACTACACCACACCTGAGACACCATTATACTACACCACACCAGAAACACCATTATACTACACCACACCTGTAGGATGAGGACCCCATTATACTACACCACACCTGAGGCACCATTATACTACACCACACCTGAGACACCATTATACTACACCACACCTGAGACACCATTATACTACACCACATCTGTAGGATGAGGACACCATTATACTACACCACACCTGAGACACCATTATACTACACCACACCTGAGACACCATTATACTACACCACACCTGAGACACCATTATACTACACCACACCTGTAGGATGTGGACACCATTATACTACACCACACCTGAGACACCATTATACTACACCACACCTGAGACACCATTATACTACACCACACCTGAGACACCATTATACTACACCACACCTGAGACACCATTATACTACACCACACCTGAGACACCATTATACTTCACCACACCTGAGACACCATTATACTACACCACACCTGAGACACCATTATACTACACCACACCTGAGACACCATTATACTACACCACACCTGTAGGATGAGGACACCATTACACTACACCACACCTGAGACACCATTATACTACACCACACCTGAGACACCATTATACTACACCACACCTGAGACACCATTATACTACACCACACCTGTAGGATGAGGACACCATTATACTACACCACACCTGAGACACCATTATACTACACCACACCTGAGACACCATTATACTACACCACACCTGTAGGATGAGGACACCATTTAACTACACCACACCTGAGACACCATTATACTACACCACACCTGTAGGATGAGGACACCATTTAACTACACCACACCTGAGACACCATTATACTACACCACACCTGAGACACCATTATACTACACCACACCTGAGACACCATTATACTACACCACACCTGTAGGATGAGGACACCATTATACTACACCACACCTGTAGGATGAGGACACCATTATACTACACCACACCTGTAGGATGAGGACACCATTATACTACACCAGAGCCTGAAACACCATTATACTACACCACACCTGTAGGATGAGGACACCATTATACTACACCACACCTGTAGGATGTGGACACCATTATACTACACCACACCTGAGACACCATTATACTACACCACACCTGTAGGATGAGGACACCATTATACTACACCACACCTGGGAGATGTGTACAGGAAAAAGAACTCGTGCCCTTTTCACAAAACCTTGTTTAAGAAAACAATTGGTGCTTAAATCTGTCTGACTTTCATTTCTGTTGTTTATATTTCCTTTCAATATAAAGATTATATGCTATCATAGTCCTGTGAAGAATTGATAAGCCTTCTCACTTAAACATTATTGCATGTTAGAAAACCATGCACACATAACCGCTCATTTCAGTCAATGCATACTATGATAAATGGCAGTATGACCAACGTAGCGAAGTACAAGGGAGAGGTGCAGTATTGAAAAGTGTCCAACTGTGCGAGGCTCCATGCACCTGCTGAGTTAAGTGCAGGAACCTGATTTTCTATTTCCACCTAATTTTCTCCTGGTCTGATTTTGAGAAACAAGACTATATGAGGAACCAGCCTTTATTCAGAAGTGGTCTCTCGTTATGAGTAACATTACTTTCTAAAACTGATTGTTCAAATCCTTGATTGTGATTGGCTAAAAGCCGTTGTAAAATCCAGCATAACATTCTATGATAACATTCCATATTACTGCACAGCAAATGGCAAGGCAAGGCTGTGTATTCATATAGCGCATTTCATACCCAGTGTTCCATCTGGCTGTTGCGTTGCTTCAAGGGTTGCGTGGCAACGATTTATTTAGGAACTATATTTTTTAGTGGCGGAAGAATGACGGTTTATCATTAAACTATTGTTTCTTAAATTGAATTGTCTGTATTTATGAAACCATGTCAAATATTTGAAGTAACAGTTTAAGAAAAGTAATAAGCCCTGCAAGTCCGTGGTTTGCCTCGCGTCATGCCTAACAACTCCCCTTACCTGTTCTAAAATCAGCGCAAACCACGGCCTCTTGGGGCTTATTGCTTAAATATGAGTTGCCAGCCTTCATTCAGAAGTGGTGTCTCCTTCAAGTAGGCCACACATATTCATGCCTTCAAGGGCCTGTGATTTCCCTAATGACTTTTGATTCTGCACTTTTATTATTAAAGGATTTTATTCTCCCCTCCTACTTCCAACATCTATGCTTTAAATGATGATTTCTCTAGATTGCCCTAGTAGATTTAGTTCACTCTTTGTGTGTCAGGTGTGG
>NC_137924.1:7610909-7775909 GCF_963457725.1 Sprattus sprattus
TTAATTATGTTGTTGTTGATGCCTGCAGGCAACGAAGTTGACCAATTGTGGTGGATGATGTCATCCCAGCGATGCTTCCTTTACACTGGGATGCATCCCAGAATTCATTTTGGCATTACTGTACATGGGGCTGTGGTGAATTTTAGTGTCGTGAGGTATTAATCCCCACAGTGTTCTGGCTCACATTTTTTACACGGGGCTACATATTTAACATACATATTTAAAACAAATGACAGATGCGCTGGTTAGAAATGTTCTCATCATGTCAAACACAGTAACACTGGATGTGAACGACCCTCCCTCTCACACATGTCCCAGCTGGGTGTGCTTCTGAGCGCTTTAATGAGCCATCAAAAGAATTCAAATGGACAAAAACTATATCCATAATCTCCCTCCATTAATTAGACGGGTACTACAGTCATCAAAACAAAAGAGACGACCTCCCCTCTGTGGGAACTCGAAATAAGCAGGGAAATTCTGTTTTAAGGCCCGTCAGCCATTTCCCTGTAGGCAGAAATGCATAAATGGTAAAGATATCCACAGGCAAGAAATTAAAACATCAGATCCTCTTATATTAAACGCTGGATATGAAAGACAGTCCTCCGGATGCCTAGACTTAACTTTCCCTCCAACAATTCTCAATTTTTTTGCTCCAAAAATTTGCATAATAAAGAATAACAATTATTGACTATGAATGCTAATTTGAAAATAAATGATTAAAAATAGTAAAAAAAAATGATCTCCATTTCGCTATTCTTTGTACCAACCGCTGTTTTAGAGGGAAATGTACATCATGCATTTCCCCCGGAGCCTATAGAGAATTGTTACCTGCTTACTGGTCAGCTATAAAGCTGCCTAAAGCTCTCTATTTGGATGCAATCAGGTATACCTAATGCGGCTGATTGGAGCTTACCAGAGAGTGAGCAAGCACTCGGCTCCTAATGGAAACAGCGCCAGGCACTCTTGCTCATACTGCGACATGGAGCTGAGGACTAAGGTGCTGCAGAACATTGGAGCCTGATAGATCAATTACCGTTGGATTTCAGACAAACAAACAAACAAACAAACAAACAAACAAACATTATCCCCGTCTCCGACTCAAACATTATCCCAGTCTCCGACTCAAAAAAGATGTATTTTTTTCATCCAATACCTTAACCAAAAGGTCAGTCCACTATACTGCAATCAAAGTAAGGGTTTTATAAGATGGATACCTTAATTGACTTTGCAAAAAAGAGGCTTTCATAGCACCACTACACAGAGAACTTTGTACATATGCTTTCGGAAGGAAGGAAGGAAGGAGGTGATTCGCCCATGGCAGGGATGTCCATGGTGAGGGAGGAAAGGCACCTTGTACCCACACTATGCTCTGACTACAGATCAGTTTATGAGCCAGCAAGAACAGCAGAGAACACTGAGGACAGCCAGCCAGCCTCACAGACAATGCTTCTAAACACAGAGTAGTTGTGGATGTAGTGAATTGGTTTTGACATCAGAGAAAAGTGTGGTAATTACATGATAGATCAGAATAGCTTGTGCCATATACAAGAAGCAATTTGTCACAAGGTCATGTTGCTGCACACTTATATCTGTTTTAATAGAATTGCCATATGGAAAATGGTCACCTGGGAGGAACTGCTGGAGTAACACAATTAATCCAACAGACTAATTGTTTAAACCCGATTTTGTGATACAGTGCACTTAGGTACCCACCTTATTGTTTCTCCTAATGGGAAACTACAATCCACCTCGTAGTTTAGCACGTGGCTTTAATAATCCTGACATTTTGCTAGCTCATCTTATGAAAAACACATTGACATTTGCCAGATCTATAGCTGCGGCACAGCGAGCACTTTCTTGATTTTGTCATAAGAATAGCCTCCTCTCCTCTTCTCTCTACTTCTCTAAGTGGGTCCATGGGTGGAGATTCACAGATTCAGCTCAAATTAGACGTTCAAAGATCATCAGTACATATAAAGGACTTAAATGGTCTTTAAAAAAAGGTAAAAATGTGTCTCAAAATCTAAAACAACATTATCCTCTGCACCTTTTTTCTTTTTTGTACAAATTCCCACCATCGTAAACAACAGCCACTAAGAACAACCAAAAAAAACACATAGGTACATTTTTGAAAGAAATGTCACATCCCTTGTTTTATTTTCTCCACCATTTTCTTCTCTTTTCTGAGATAGTTTTGTTAGTGTGTGGACTGAGCCAAAAATGTTTGACACTGATTTATGCAATTGCTTGTGTCACTGTCCGGACCCTGTTAAACTGATGATATCAGCCTAAAGGTGGTTCAATAACTAATTTAGCCTCCATCCAACCTCTTGTCAAAGATGATATATCAATCTATGTCTTTAAATGTCTCCAACTCAAAGATTTCTCTACATGACAAAATAACTGTCAGTTCATCTGCAATTCCCAAAATGCATCTTGAGAGTGTACCTTTCAAACACTCATAAAACTAGGGGGAGGCTTTTTTCAGACATTTTACAGCCATTTTAAAAACACTGTCTATAACTTTATGGACAAGCACAGTGTCTCATTTACAGTTGAAGGGGATTCTCTGGGGAATACTTCTCATCAAGTCTGAAGTTTTTTTTATAATCCTAGAATATGTACGGCATATTACATAGGCAGTTATGGCCACGCAGTTGGTTTATGGAGAGAGTGCAGTAATCCATTGGCTGCAGGGTTAGTAATTTTCATTCACACAGTCCAATAGCAGCTGGAGAGAGAGAGAGAGTGTGTGAGAGAGAGAGGGATGGAGAGAGCGTAATCGGTTACAGCAACCTTGTATGATTTTCGGAGAATGCGAAGATTTCATGAGAGTGAAACGTTTTTCTGTCTGTTGATTCTAACGTGTCGCCGATTACTACGTGAGAGCTATTAAAGAGCAACATTTGCAGCATGGTCGCGTTCGTTTTGGCTTAAAGACGTGATAGGGACATTTTCTCGAGGGCTCCTATTTTTTCCCTGCGATATTTTGTGAATTTCAGCCCGGACCTCTGAAAACGAGACCGATGGTGCCTCTTCTCTAGGGGTAAGTTTTGCTTGCTACTGGAGACTTAACGAATCATCTATTTGGAAGTCTATGTTTAACAAGTGATTAACGGAAGATTAATATGTTCGACTGCGTTAATTTTCTTTGTCTATCCTTGTCTCTGACTCTCACTTTTCAAAAATACGGTGGCTGTCCGCACAACGACAACCTGTTTTGTTGTGATGGATAAAACAGATCAAGCAAAACAGTGGCTATGCTGTCAATTAGCTTGTTCAGTCATTGACTTGCAATACAGTGCCTATCAAACCTTATCAGTCGTTGCATAGTAGCTTCTTTGTGCAGTAGCCTATGTGACGCGACCAGGTTGCCTCGTGAGAGAAGGCACATGTTCGTGGACCGGTGAGGCTATCTTGCGGCTGTGCGAAAGCATCTTTTCCTGAATGTCCCGTCTGTCCCGTCTGTGAACTTGTCTATAATTAAAAAATAGCATTATATGAACATTTGTTGCCGTAAATGTGCCCATAAACAACGTAGCAAAACAAAACTAATATATGTGACACATATACTATCCACCTTTGTGGATTTCAATATTATTTAAAAAATATATTTTCTATCAGATCGAGGGAAATGTTCAGTTCTCTGTATGATCTACAGAAGGACTGTATTTAGACTGTCATAGACCTTCACATTAAGCCACAAGGTGGTACTATGGACATTCATTACCTTCAAATGCTCATTTGGGTTTTCTCATATTAATGGTGGTTTAAGGAAGGTTCATGTAGTTTAAGGCTTGAACCAATTAGAAAATGTAAGAAATATGGACATCCAGCAAAAACTCCACGCTATTATGGAGGAAGACTGGGAAATGCACTGAAGTGAATAAGAATGAAAGTGTCTGCTAGGGTGAGGAGTAGCATCACCGCCTATCACTGGGCTTGGCCACTGACTAGCGGACCCTCCTAATGTTTTCAAATGCAACAGATCATCATACTGGCGTTCATGGTCAAATCATCTTTTTTTATCGTTATATTTTTCTGGTCACATTTCTTCTCCCTCTTTACAATGCATTGTTTTATATTATATGTATAGTATTTAATTTATATATATATTTTTTTTATTTATGTATTTTTTTTTTATAATATATGTATTACCCAAATTCCATATAGGTCAGAAGTGTGGAACTGCACACTTAAATTATGTATACTGCAATATCGTCATACTTCTCTTTATAAGCACCTGACCAAAAGATAGTAGTTGAGGGGAAAAAAAAATAAGGAATAGTAGACGGAATGCTTAGAATGTCCTCCTATGTGAAAATGTAATTGCACTGGTAGACATGAGAAAAACTAATTAAAGCGGCCTGGACTCATGGCTGAACTTCTTCATTCTGAAATACTGCTGACCACTTGACACCCTACTGAGGCACTGAGAGAGAAAATGTATTAACCCTGAAAATTAAATTACCTGCAGCGGTTGATACATTCCATAGAGACATGCTCTGAAATGGCACTTTTTAATATTAATCTGCTGTAAATTTGACAAGTAAAACTGCTACAGACCATAAGAAAAGAATAATCTACTTTTGATTGTAGTCTGACACACTGATGCAGTCGGAGAAACAGTTTGTTGCCCACTCTGCTTTTACCTGTACTCCATAATGCATTCACCTTCTTGCATCTTCAATCTGATTTTGCACCACTCTCTTGACTTGATTTGAAATGCAAAGAAGCCTGGGGTTCGATGATTGAACATGTTAGAAGGATACGTTGATGCTTGTACTTGATTAAACAGAATAAAATCTCAAAGGCAATGCGTTGTTGCTGTGTTACAGTAAGCACTGTGATGTGTGTCGGCGCCCTAATTCACACTATTGTGCCTTTGAGATGTGGCACAAAGGGACACACTTCTATGAATCAATAGCCAAAGGATGAGATCTAGCCAACAGCCCTCCTCTTCAGAAGAGATGACAGTTTTGCTAATAGAGGAGAACATTAATAAATGACTACTGAATGATTCCATCTGATTTATGGGGGGCTTTTTATAACATGCTTTGTGAACAGATGCTGCAGTGTTTAAAATTCACTCATTTAACTGCAAAATGAGATGACGCCTCGTTTTTTTTATATGGTTGGGTATTGGCATTGTATGCACACTGAAACCTGTGTTTAATTAATAGCAGAAAAAGCTGCTCAAAGAGAAATATGTCTTTTAGACTGGGCTTGTGGGGTGCTCTGTGTGTGTGTGTCCCTTTGCTAACCTTGAGTTTGGGATCTCATACAGTGGCTATGAGCAAGTACAGCTGAGCGACAGTAAATAAGCAGCACCCAATGCAAACAAATGCTGTTGTCAAAATAAGAACAAAAGATCCCACTGATGAGGATATATTAGGCTGAAAAATGTTTAGTTTTTTCCCCCCTCTGAAATGCCTCAGTAGTGTTTGTCATTCTCCACTCTGGGCACATGCACCCCCCCTGAATGCCAAACACGCTTCTGCTCTACAGGGCACGGTGTAAATCATTATTTCAGGCTGTCTGTTCTCCCTCTCACCCACAGGCTGATCATTTGGGCTGGAATTAAGTCAGGGAAGTAATTGCAGCAGAAAAGACAGAGAATTACATCTCTTCACCCCTGTCAACACGAGGGCCAGGCTCTGTCAAAGCCCCCCCCCTGACATGGAGCTCGCGGATATGACCAGGGAACCCGCCGTCTGTCAATCTGATGTTAGGAGGCTAAAGTGAGACGACTGGTGCTCTACTGCACACCACTCATGCAGCAGGGGACCATGTCGAAGCCAAGAGAAAACGTATGGCTACCTGTTATTCTCTCGCTGTTTGGAGTAATGCAGAGCGCCAGTGTGTTCCTCTGGATGGCTGCCTTGGCCCTGCGATTCACCGCCACTCATTGCCAGCAAGCACAATTCTCCATCGTCACCACAAACTATGGGAAACTGCGTGGACTAAAGACCCCCCTACCTAATGAGATCCTGGGCCCTGTGGAACAATACCTGGGGATCCCGTACGCTCTCCCCCCCACTGGTGAGAGGAGATTCCAGGCCCCTGAACCACCTGCCTCTTGGCCTGGCATACGGAACGCTACTCAGTTTGCCCCAGTTTGCCCGCAGTACCTGGAAGACCGGTTCCTGCTCAGCGACATGCTACCAGTGTGGTTCACCGCCAATCTGGACACGGTAGCCACTTACGTGCAGGAACAGAGTGAGGATTGCCTGTACCTGAACATCTACGTCCCTACAGAGGAAGGTAGGTTTGCTTCTTTAAATTTAAGTTGCTGATAAATTAGTCAGCCACCAGTGAAGAGAGCATATTCCCTGTAAATATTGGACGTCATGAAAACATTACTGCTGTCTGTTCCAGAAGTCTGAATGAATCTGCACTGCCTTAGGTATTACTGGAAAAGCCCACCATGAAAGCTTCAATCTCCTTGGCAGTTCACAGATTTAACACTATCTACACATAATGACATTCAATAAGCAATCCATCAAATTACGTATGTAATATCGGTAGGGATTAATTACTGTTTGTAATAAGCCATCTGCTGTATTTCAGTGTGTCTATATGTTGTTATAGAAATCTAAAATACTGCATGATATTAATGTTATGGTATAGGCTACAGGTATCCATAGATATTGAGGTATAATGGGGTATATCATATATTGTGAATTTTAGTGCCAATTGCACTGCTAGCAATGCAATGAAGTATATGGATTCTAGTGAAAGCTGTCACCTAAAAAACATAACCAGTCTTTCATACTCCTGAAACTAGAACAGCTTGTTTGAAAAAAGATTCTTGATTTGGCAGTTATACAGGGCTTATTGAGTAATTAAAAAACGACCAGAGCCAGCATAGCCTTTCAACTCTGTTCCTTGAGTGAAGCATGGATCTAGACTCATTTGGCAATCAAATCTTGTATGACATAGTCCATTCTCCAAATAGCATTATCACAAGTCATTCCTCCTCAGAAAGCATCTCACAGTCTCATCCTGAGGCCTCTGAATGTTGTGATCGTGGCAGACATCCAGTCTTTTTAGAACAACAGTTACATTTGCAACTGGTGTTCTGTTTTGTAACCCTTGACCCTCAGAAGCCACATAGTTTATGTATCATGACTTTCCAATATACTCCGAAAACAAGGTGATGCACTGTAGCCAAGTAGTGCTAGATGAAGTATGCCTTATCCAATGACTTACACTTACACCCCTGTTCCTCCTGAAGTGCATGTTAAGATGTAGTTCAGGGGCAGGCAACCATATTCAAGGGATGGGGGGGGGGGGGGGGGGGGGGGGTGGGGGGGGGTGGGGGGTGAACCTGTGGACATAGAGAGCTTGCTCCAGTGAATCCTAATTCAAAGGAGGTAATACACTAGAATGTTGGTTTCCAATAGGCAGAAAACAGCAACAAGTAAGACGAGGGCTCATCTCCATTCGGGTTTGACTGATGTTTTCTTTGTAGTCCACAACCTGCAAGAGGATTTTTGCCTGTGGGTTCCTTTCGAAAGTGGGTCTTGTAAAGTGGGGTTTCTGGTCTTGTACCCAGAAGGTAGTGCCCACTATAATCATCCTACCTTACTTGTGAATGGGGGGTAGTCAAAGACTCAGTGAACAAACAATTTGCAATATGCCTGAAAAACATTTTAATGGGCAAATGGAACTGGGGAGGAAAGCCGATGTATTCAGAAAATAAGGTCTGTGGTTAAGGTCTGTTTGTAGACTAATACATTACTAGGGAATCAGATATTTAAGGATGCTGTGTGTGGTATTGATTTGGAGTACATAGCCTAAACTCTGTGTCTGCACTCTGAAAAGCTATACAGAAAATAAATATCTAGAATTCTCTTCTTCATAACCCGCAGCAAAAATCCCAGCACAGTTTGGTTGTTTCAACCGATCATAAAACATCCAAGGAGACAGGCATCCCTTCCTGGGAATGATTGCATGTGTGCCCAGTGCAGGAGGTGGTACACTTCTAAGTCTTGCCATACTAAGTAAAAAATACTTAATATCGCTCCTAGCATCATCAGTGCACTTTTGTCTGAGGGAGCTCTTTAATATCCTCGCAGCTCCTCAGAATTATCTGGAGGTCACAGGCAACATATCTTCCAGTATTTTGTAGCCTACCAAAGTCAAATGTAATTCAACCAAGGTTGAACGTAATTGCTTTATGTTCCTCCATTGCACAAAAGTTGTTTGCTGGTCCATATCCATAACCGAAACAGATTCAATTGAGCTCAGATAAAATAAATGATGAGAAGGAAGAAAGCTCATAGCCTGCCAGTATTTGACAACCAACCACGCTAAGGCAGTATCATATCTGCTGTAAGTAAGCTAAAGCTTATATGGTAACCCAAGTACATTTGTGTTTCTAAAGTCACAATGTTGGCTATATGCCATAGTGATGAAGTAGCAGTCAAGCACCCTGCACGAACACCATACACTGTATGAACTCAATGTCTGGGCTCAGCTTATGGAGGCTCTTGTTAGTCAGAATCAACTTTCAATTTGCCAGGCAGACTTGTCTGCAAAAGCACACACATTTTCCTACCAGCCTCCACCAGAAGGGACAGTGCCGCCTGAATGAATTTGGAAAATGTTTATGGAGCTAGGGACATTTCAAACATTTGGACTTTGAATTGAAAGAGACGGTCCTTTAACAATGCTGGAGAGAACAGTGGTGGGCCTGTGTGATGGGGGCCAGAGAAGTCAGTCCCAGCATGTCTCCGGTGAGCAGCTCTTTGAAAGCACTCCCTTGAGGTAGCAGTTAATTCCTACAGATCCAGAAGTGTATGGGAACGGTTGTCCTTTTTGGACACAACAAACCACAGCATATACAGAATACTTAATAGCTGTCTATTTCTAGGTTGCCATGGGGGGATTTTTTGTCTGTGTTTATTGCTATGGTTTGTAGGTCTTACAAAAGAGTGTGAAAAAGTGCCTTCTTTTTCACAAAGCACACACTCATTCTCATTCAGGCACAATGTGCTTATAAGATCTGGAGTAGAAGGTGACATTAGATATGTATGTTATGTGGAGGAATCAATGTCTACATATCCCGGTGTTCAACATTCTATCTCACAATGTGAGATCTATAGGGTCAACATTCACTGCAACAAGACTATACTGGTGTTTTTTTTTTTTTTCATGTATGCAGGCTTTGAAAAGGAATACCACTTGAATGACTGAACTATCAACTATATTACAGATGGCATTGTGGGGCTGCCAACTTCAAGGGCAGTCTTAGCACAAGATTGCGTGGCTGAAATCTTATTAGTATGAGATGCAGTCGAAGTGAAGTTGAAGTGGTGTGTGTCTGACAGACGCAGTCAGAATACCACTGTGTAGTGTAGGCCATCACCAGGATTGTGATGTGAAAGCATCTAACAGTCTAATTATCTTAACATCAAACCATAAGGTTAAAGGCACAATATGCAACAATTATGCTTCAGGATTAGGGTTAGGATAAGCAGTTTAACCTTAAAATAACAGCTTAGAAAAAAAATTGGGGCGCTACAATGACTTTTAATATGGAGAATTGCGTCCGTGCCAATGGCATAGCAGGGTCGATAGGCATATAACTGCCTTCTGTAGTTTTGCCTGCCGATGCCCGCCGACCTGACTTTGATTACCTTCTGCCGATCTAGTAAGTAGCTTATTTGCCGTCTTGCTTAGTCTTGTGTTGCACATGATTGATGTTTGACTGTGTAAGGACAGTCGTTGAGTAATTAGTTTGTCATAATGTCAAAGTCAGCACATTTCAAGAGATTTCGTTAGTTTAAGCTGCTAGCATACCTTTAGCGAATACCTATTAATCCTTAATGCACCTTTAATGTATATTGTGGGAGATGAATATATGAAATATCTTTTCACATTAGTTTAGCAAACGTTCAAATGCAGCCTAGTGCAGCACAGTATAATGTTGCTCATCATAGCTTGCTAGTAAATTAAGTTTTAGTTTAATATTATCCACTAACAACACTGATTATTTAGACATTCCAGTCGGTGTAAAATGTTTGTATGTGTTTTGCAGCAATACATTGTTATTGTATTAATGTTCACATCAACCCATCCATGTATCAGATGTATGGTGGGGAATGAATCCCTAATCACAGGTGCCACTGTTTGACCATACCTGTGTGCATTTAGTTAAGCACACTCTTCGTTAGTAAGTTATACTCTCATATATTATAAACACATTCATTATTCAAGGCTGTAGTCAGGCAATATGCTGCACAACGTCTGCTGACAACTGTTGCTAATCCAGCACAGTGGAGCTTAGCCAAGGGTTGCTGTTTTGCTGTTGGCCAAAGACAGAGGCTCATGGAGGGGGAGCAAACATCTGAACTCCAGCCAGTGCCGTTAGCTGTGAAACCCCATGAGTCTGGAGTGGATGAGGCACATGCAGTGAGTTGGGACCCCACATACAGCTCAACCCAATGGTAGATCCAGCTGTGTAGTTCTGCGTGCCTGAAGATATGGAGATGGATTAAGGATATGGTGGCATGCATGAATGATGATATGATATGTTAGTAAAGAGTTGGACAGGAAATGAGAGGGAGAAGAGGAGGGGGAGTGGACTGGAGAAATGACGTCGGGCAGGATTCAAACCCGTGTCCTCCCTAGGCGTCAAGCCTGAATGTGGTCGAGGCTACTGTGTGAGCATAAAGGCATAAAACCTAAAAGGCGTAAAGGCATAAAAAAAGCCAAAAACGTATCTAAAAAAAAAAAAAGATGCATGAATACTTGACCTTGGAGCTTATTTCATCTGTCACCTCCAGTTCTTGCACGATCAAGGCAGGGATCAAACTGCTACAGGGAGGGAAGAGGTCTGTGTTATCAGTTTAGCCACATCATCATCTGTGTGCTTCAGGGTCTCAGATCCTTTCAGAGATGAGGCAAGATGGACAATGATTGTTGTTATTATCAACTTGAACAGGTGATTGGTCTATAGGCGAGAGTGATCATTGTAATGAGTCCTCCTTAGTACTTTATTTTCCAGAGTATAGATCATGGGGTTGTTGGTCATCCAGCAGTTCCCACAGCTAGATGACGTCAGGTGTGTGTGAAACAGCTGTCAGCTAATATAGATGACGTCAGGTGTGTGTGAGACAGTAGTCAGCTAATATAGATGACGTCAGGTGTGTGTGAGACAGTAGTCAGCTAATATAGATGACGTCAGGTGTGTGTGAGACAGTAGTCAGCTAATACAGATGACGTCAGGTGTGTGTGAGACAGTAGTCAGCTAATATAGATGACGTCAGGTGTGTGTGAGACAGTAGTCAGCTAATATAGATGACGTCAGGTGTGTGTGAGACAGTAGTCAGCTAATACAGATGACGTCAGGTGTGTGTGAGACAGTAGTCAGCTAATATAGATGACGTCAGGTGTGTGTGAAACAGTAGTCTTCTAACTCATGCTGGCCATGCAGAAGTGGCAATTTCTAAGATAGCTAGATCCAGGCTAGCATGCTGCCAACTAAAATGAGAAAAAGTTCCACAAGCTAAATAGACACTACCCATTGTAAAACACACAAAAGAAAACAGCGATATGTCCGTCTTAATCCAGAGAACCTGTTGAGCAATTTAGAAGTGCTACAGAGGAATATGGACTTGGTCCGAGTCACTATTAATAATTGCAAGCCTGTCTTAATATGGTAACTAGCAAACTAAATGTGAAAGATTACTCACTGTGTAATGATATGGCAAGAGGGGCTGGGTTACATGAATACAGGCCCTATTATGATGCAACCCTTTTAACAAAGTGTGATATAGGCAATGGTGTGAGAGTCACATTGCTTTTTTAACGCTTCAGTAAAGCTTCCATTAGGTTGCCAGCACTTGTAGTGTACATTATCACAAGACCTGTTCATCACCACAAAATAAAACATTTAAGACAATTGAATCAATCATTTACCATCTGGCATGATTTGCTTTTACTGTGCCAGGAGAAGTTCTCCGTCACTGGCATCAGCAATGATGAGGCTCCACATTATTTTGTCATTCAGGTTTCGGCCTCCAGTGAAGTGTCATAAACAATGAATTAGACCAGTAGAGCTAGTTATTTAGCTAACAATGTCCACAGTTGGGGGACAGATTGCCATTGGCATTGGTTACCAGTAGACTTGCAATGATAGGGGAGAATAAAGATGTTTGCCTTTTAAAGGTTTAAAGTTGTGCAGCTTTGCGAATTCTGAGGTAGAAAATGTTCACGCCTTATTGTCATTTTTTGTTGAATGCTTACAGCCTTCCTCAGCAACTGCAGTGTCATTTTTTTGTGTTTGTATTTGTCCTTCCGTAGGATTATCAGCTGTGGATCATAGGACTATTGCATACTGAATTGCGGGTTTAAACGTGAAGCTGTGCTGTGAATCACACATCGTGGATAATATGGAACTTGACCAACTTGAGAAATTATCAATAGCATGCATGTTTGTCTCCATAGCCTCCTGTGACCATTCATGAATGTGTTACAATAAAAGCTCTTGTAGAGAGTACACTATGCAAGGAGACGATACCTTTTCACAATTCCCATTTCTGCTGAGCATCAGTTTACGCCATTCTCAATCTCCATACTTCAGTCCCCGGCTGTGCTTTTGGATTGAGTGGAGTTGCCATGGGGAAGGCACAGTGTGGTTCCTCAAGGTGTGCTCTTTGACTGGCAAAGAGTTAATAGGGAACTATTGCTCTGCCAAGCTGTCAGGCTCAAGGGTTGGATAAGCAAGAGACATCTGTAAGCGGTGTCCCTGTTGCTCCATGCTCGGCTTAAATGCCCGTCCAACCAGAATATCCCATGGTCTGAGGCATGTAGCATTTTAAGACCCCCTTAATCTACTGACTAGGCTGTCATTTCATGGGATGAGTATATAGTGGTGGCCCTAAACATTTCAGTGTGCGATGATGACCTAGAGGAAAAGTTCATGTTGAAGCTCACTGGCCTGGCTATACTCACAGGGGAGCTCTAGGTCAATTTCATCTAAACATTTGAAGGAAAAGAGGATTAATGACATGTGACAATGCTGGTTATTCTAGTGACTACATGACACATGACTCCAGGCTGTCCTTAGACTAGGCTCCAGTCTGGCAGTGGGGATGAAGTACAAATCCTCTGCTTTTGTTAAAAAAAAAAAAAAAACATTATTATTATTTGTTTCTGTGTTTTTTTCTTCTGCGCTTTATGGTTATTCAGTTAAAGTCGATTTTATTTATATAGTGCCAATAACAACTGAAAAGGTCTCAAGGTGCTTTACAGAGCCCAGGACCTAAACCCCCTAATGCAAGCACAAAGGCGAATTGGGACAGGGAAAAACTCCCTTTAAGCAGGAAGAAACCTTGAACAGCATGATTAATCCTTTCACAGGTCTCAGATCAGTGACGTCTAATATGGAGGTGGCATTTCACTTAAACATAAAGAACACTTCTCACCGCAGCATGTTTTAAAGGTTCAGGAATGCTTTTCACACCATACATCTCTGACTGCTTTGCCTTTCACCATTCCGCCAACCTTGGTAGATCCACGGCACTGACTATTACATTAAACAGTGGGAGTGTATAGAGTGAAAATTGTTTTCCCAGACTGGGGCTTTAAAAAATACCTTTCAACACTGTGAAGGGCTGCAAAAGAAGGCTTCGTACTGTTCATATCAAACATCTCAACAACAGAATCTAGGGTTGCATTAGTTACTGATATACACTCACAGGAAGCCATATGCATACCAATACCGTTGTCTCATGGTGCGCTCAGGATTCAAGTGAGCACGCTGTGATTGTTTCAAGAGAGCAATGAAACTGTGTAACCATAGTATTAACCATAGTATTTTCACGGCAGTAGAATATGCTCTGTTGAATGATCATTTTCGCCCATTATGTTAAACCCCCTAATGCAAGCAAAAAGGCGAATTGGGACAGGGAAAAACTCCCTTTAAACAGGAAGAAACCTTGAACAGAACAGCATGATTAATCCTTTCACAGGTCTCAGATCAGTGACGTCTAATATGGAGGTGGCCTTTCACTTAAACATAAAGAACACTTCTCACCGCAGCATGTTTTAAAGGTTCAGGAATGCTTTTCACACCATACATCTCTGACGGCTTTGCCTTTCACCATTCCGCCAACCTTGGTAGATCCACGGCACTGACTATTACATTAAACAGTGGGAGTGTATAGAGTGAAAATTGTTTTCCCAGACTGGGGCTTTAAAAAATACCTTTCAAAACTGTGAAGGGCTGCAAAAGAAGGCTTCGTACTGTTCATATCAAACATCTCAACAACAGAATCTAGGGTTGAATTAGTTACTCATATACACTCACAGCAAGTCATATAAAGTCACATAAAGTGAAAATTGTTTTCCAAGACTGGGGCTTTTAAAAAATACCTTTCAAAACTGTGAAGGGCTGCAAAAGAAGGCTTCGTACTGTTCATATCAAACATCTCAACAACAGAATCTAGGGTTGAATTAGTTACTCATATACACTCACAGCAAGTCATATAAAGTCACATAAAGTGAAAATTGTTTTCCAAGACTGGGGCTTTTAAAAAATACCTTTCAAAACTGTGAAGGGCTGCAAAAGAAGGCTTCTTACTGTTCATATCAAACATCTCAACAACAGAATCTAGGGTTGCATTAGTTACTGATATACACTCACAGCAAGCCATATGCATACCAATACCGTTGTCTCATGGTGCGCTCAGGATTCAAGTGAGCACGCTGTGATTGTTTCAAGAGAGCAATGAAACCGTGTAACCATAGTATTTTCACGGCAGTAGAATATGCTCTGTTGAATGATCATTTTCGCCCATTATGTTGATGCCAAGCATTACATTTTCATTTAATGTCTAGTTTTTTTTTTCTTGCAGACAAAAAGTGCAATTAGCTTCTAAAGGTTTGCTTTATCAGGGTCTTTGCAGAGACAGAAAGAGGGGAATTTTTCTCATTGTGAATTAATCAGAAGGAAACAGCATGGCCCTGAGGGAACAGCCTCTCTCTCATATTAAACTGTAAACATCATCCACTGGTGTCCTTGAATATTCAACACTTGGGTGAAATTGTGCCATTTGAGGCAGCAAGGTTGAAGTACTTTTCCTTTTAGTTTTTTTTCTTTTTTTTTGCTCTGGGAGTATTTGCCATCAGAATGCACTGCCCCACACTTGAAGCTGATTTCAACCCCAACTTCACCCCATTTTTTTGTCTCCACTTAATGCTTCTTACAAAGTTCAGGCTTAATCATATTGAATGGGTCCTTTTGCCGATCTCTTTCTTTTTTGGATACATTTGCATATAGATGAGCATGGCTGCCTTGCAACATGAAGCAAAGGTTATCTGCAAATGAGCGCAAAAATGGCATCCAGGTCTTAGAGAGTTGGTCGTCCCTTTGAAAACGACATGGCTTGTTTTAGTTATTTTTGAAAATATTAGCAGAACCGAATGAAAATGAAAATAAAGTAATGTACAATTTATGTAATTTTTTTCTCTCTTCATTTTCAGATATTCATGATGAAAATGGTCTGAAGCCAGTGATGGTGTACATTCATGGCGGATCGTATATAGAAGGCACCGGGAATATGATCGACGGTAGCATCCTGGCAAGCTATGGAAATGTCATCGTGGTTACCATCAACTACAGACTTGGAGTTTTAGGTGAGATTTTTCCCTTGGCCTTTTTTCATTCCCCTGTTTGTGTGACAGTCTGGTCATGGCCGATGTCAACCTTACTGTTCTTCATCAAACATCCCGGAAAAAAAGATCACTTGCTGCTGTGACATGTAGAAACCAAAACTGGTTTTGTGAGTTCTGGTGCTGTGTGTTTGCTGTGTGTACTGGTGCTGTGTGTATGCTGTGAGTACTGGTGCTGTGTGTATGCTGTGAGTACTGGTGCTGTGTGTATGCTGTGAGTACTGGTCCTGTGTGTATGCTGTGAGTACTGGTGCTGTGTGTATGCTGTGAGTACTGGTCCTGTGTGTATGCTGTGAGTACTGGTCCTGTGTGTATGCTGTGAGTACTGGTCCTGTGTGTATGCTGTGAGTACTGGTGCTGTGTGTATGCTGTGAGTACTGGTCCTGTGTGTATGCTGTGAGTACTGGTCCTGTGTGTATGCTGTGAGTACTGGTGCTGTGTGTATGCTGTGAGTACTGGTCCTGTGTGTATGCTGTGAGTACTGGTGCTGTGTGTATGCTGTGAGTACTGGTCCTGTGTGTATGCTGTGAGTACTGGTGCTGTGTGTTTAGGCTCTGGGCTCTGTTAAGCGCCTAGAGGCAATTGTATTGTTATGGCGCTATATAAATAAAATTGAATTGAATTGAATTGTATGCTGTGAGCACTGCTGCTGTGTGTATGCTGTTCAACAAAGACATGATGTTTTATTAATGCAAGGATACTATAGGGTCATTCCTAATTGCCATTATTGTTAAGTCATGTATGTGTTTAAAGTATCTGTTGGCACTATTTACCTGGTTACCCATGTACAACACCATTTCAGTGTCATAAGTATAATGGAAAACCTAATGTTCATCGCACACCAGATGAGATTTTTGTTCTGTTTTTCTCTTCCTCTGAAAGCATGTAATACACTTGAGAAGACAAACCTCACAACATGGTTTTGTGTTCCAGTGCGTTTGCTGAAATGGGAAAGGCAATGGATATTATAAAGACTACATTGCCTGTAACGTACAAAATAATCATAAAGCCTTGGAAACTCAGAAAATCCATAGCTGTGTAATATTTCCAAGGCGACCCTATCTAGATGGCACAATCTTCCTTTAGTGTGCTTCAGGTGCCTCAGAGACAGCTGATGCTGTTAGTAAAGCCTGTGTTAACCCCAAGGCTAGGCATTACTGGGGCTTGCCTTTCTGCTTTGCCCTTATGAATGTGAATTATCTTGGTTGAAAATGTAATTTATATTTATAGTAGCATTATTATAAATGTAACAAAAAAATGCACTAATGATGCTACCTGGTTATTATACTTATCTCATGGTGGTTATGCACTCATTTACTTATTATTATTATGAAAAAAAAACGAATTAAAAAACTGAATAATAAGGAATTCAGTCAAATTAATTTGTTTGCATTTATAAAATGTTGTAGATTTCAAAGATTTGGAGTTTGTACAGATGACTACATCCAGCCTCTTTTGTGATCTCACCCATTGGGCTAATTCAGTAGAAATCGTCTAATAGCTTTGGATGAAAGATGATTGACAATGAGAGAAAGAAATGAATGGAGTTGATGAAGTGCTGCTCCAGCACATGTTGTCCCTGCATTAATAACAGAGATGGCCTGCCATGGTGCCCCTGCTTCTAGCCTGGCACAACCCTCCTATCGGCCCGGGTGCAAGCTATGGCAAATGCAACCTTCCCTCCCATTAATATAGTAAAAAAAAAAAACATTGACCTACTTTTGGGTTAGTACTGTTGCCATGATGACCATCAAACGATGAAAGCGTGGATGTGCTGCCATGGGGGATGCTAGGTTCAGACACCTGACTATAGACTACTTTAAGCGGCAAAGTGCTCACTCTCAAGGTGTCTTACACCCCCCATTTTGTGTTATGTTGCAGTGAACACACAGAGCGCTTGCGTACAAGAATGTGATATATGGGGTCTGCCTCGCCTTGCTTTGACCTTTTATTCCCAGCCTCACTTTGTGAAGAAGTGTGAATTAGAACTGGAGTGTTTCATCAAATGTAATCAAATCAAGTTTTTTGAGGAAGCCGATTAAAAGGCAATGATGCGCATATGCCAATGACATTCATAAACTGTTGATATTTAAAATCTTAACTCTCAACTTTTGTGTTGAGAGGTTAAATTATTTTGAGTAGGAATAGGGAATTCATTTCAATTCAGGGTTCAATTCAGGGTCCAAAAATATAATTGAAATGTAGAGAATAAATTGCCAACATACTATTTTTTTTCTCAGATTATTCAGGCTCTTTGCCCCTGCATGGGTCACTGCCACACTGTGATGTTGATGCTATAGTGCTAACAATCAGCTCCCCCTTAGCATTAGTTATTGATAGAAACAAGACTGCTATTGAATCCTGTTAGGGTACTCATCCATTCACACATTGATTAGAAAAACCTGCCATTGGTTGAGTTATATCTGCGGAGCCTCTGCTCTGAGGCAAAGCTCAATCTTGACAGCTTGTACCCATCTTGAGATGTGAACGATGCCTCTGACTATCATTTCGCCTCCTTGAAATAAAACACCAGACAGCAGCCTTAAATCAGCCGGGGCTACTCTTTCCAAGGCCTTTGCTTTGTATGGGTCAATGCCTCATTAGGGGATGGCAAAAACTAGCCGTGTGTTTATGACTTGGGAATAAATTGCGTAGTGAAAGTCCTACATCACAGGAGAAGATTTCAATTAACCTTTATCAAAGGCTGGATTGGAGTCAGGTGATTTATGCACCATAGGTGAAGGTCACTGAGACCTCATTTTATTTGGGTGCTTGGCGCCGCTGCGCTGGAATTATCAATGTGCTCAGGCATGGACGACCACTCACTTGATTGGCAAAATTGGTTAGATCAAACAAACCAATGCAGCAGGGGACTCCTGATATGCACGCTTATGGGTCCGTGTCAATTAGACCTTCGTTGACATTTTTCCACACCCTTCGGCGCGGCTAACGTTTAGCAGACCTGGGCAGGACAGACCCTCCTCTGGCTGAAGGCCAGTCCGTCTGGGTTCTCCTGGGCAGGACAAAATCCTCGTCCTCTGGCTGGGTCTGTTTAGGTTCTCTCAGAGGAATCCCTTGATTTCCTGGATGCCCTTCTTTTGGGTTTAGTGTGAAATGAAGAGGGATTTGAATGTAATTCCACAGCAAGATTATCATACGAAAGCAGAACAATGACTTGCAGTGTCATTGAGATCCCTATCGACGTGATAATATTTGGATGTTGACACAGTGGCAGCCAACACATTTCACCGGATGATTAAAGTATCATTAAAATGACAAGGAAAACATCGAGCATATTTTAACAGGAAACATAAAGCTTAATTTAACAGGAAAACATTAAGCTTAATTTAACAGGTTATGTCATGTAAGATTTATCAGTCAAACAGGCATGGAAAACCTATTGTGCACTGTTTGCACTCTTTTAGACAGCTTTCTAGTATGGTAGGTCACCAGTCCCCTACAATACAATTATTTACCAGTCCTGTCTACCATTGATCATGTTAGAATTGTTTCAAAAGTTTCAAGTATAATACTTAGATTTGCTTTTTAGATAAGTTTCCAGCAACTGGGATGCAAATTTAGCTAATTAGGTTAACGTTTAATAACCTACATTAACCTGTTAACCAATCTGTCATGCATTACTGGATGCAATTCATAATCAATTCATACAAATGAATGCATTTGATGTCTGTGAGGTCCTCTCTGTTAGGGTGTAAATCATCTAGTGCATGAAATTACTATTTTCACTGTTGTCTGTTATGGTGAAAGTTACGTGCAATGAAAGCTAGGGTCCACCAGCATCATACACCCATATATACACCAATAAACATGACTGCCTGACTCAGCCACTGGACATGGGATGATACATGGAGCAAACCTGGTTGACTGCCACCTCTGTCTCTGGCATAGATTCTGCACTCTCATGAGATGGGGTAATAACACTGAAAAACATCCACATTTGTTCTGCACCAACTCTCTAATTCATTACAAACAGGAACATTCAGTTTGCAGTCAATCCTGATTTTTTTTTTTACATTTCCAACTATAGCTGGGAGTTGCCAATCAATTTATAATATCATCTATAATTTAATGTGTTACTTTTGGATACAAAATGTCCCCATTTTTCAGGAGGGAAGATCTGAACTAGATATTTAATACTTAATACATATTTTGACAAGATGACAGGATTTAAAGTAAAAATGTGATGCCCGTTATATGGTTTCACTGCAAGATCCAGGAAGTTTCTGTAATGTTTGTGTTGTCAAAGAGTGGCTGTTTTATATCAGACGGTGAATAACAAGAAGGACAATCTGGTGTATTTACAGAGTCTGGAAAAGGGGAAATGTCAGTTACGATGGATCACTTCCTCTTGTGTAATGGCAAATTCTATTGGATCTCTATCAATGCAAGGACATCCCCATCAGATCGAATCAGGAAACAGGAAAGCTTTATGTGTTGCGCTCAGTAAACGCAAGATGACAGTTACAAGATGAGATGAATGTACTACTCCCAGGGCTTTGTTGCCACAAGATACTGTCACATTAAATATCAAATCATTTAAATGCTCTTGTCCTGACTCCGACTGAAGCTTTCATTTACGATTTTAGCTGTATAATTTCACTCATAACTCATATCTAATATTTCTTTTAGGGTTCCTCAGTACAGGAGATCAAGCCGCGAAAGGAAATTATGGATTACTTGACCAGATCCAGGCACTCAGATGGATAAAAGAAAACATTCAAGCCTTTAATGGCGATCCGAAGAGAGTGACCATATTTGGATCCGGAGCAGGAGCCTCCTGCGTCAGCTTGCTGACCCTGTCACACTACTCAGAAGGTAGCCAGTTCTCATTTACACAATTAGATTACACGTTTCATAAAACGAGTGTTCCCTCTTTTAATATATTCACAATACATCCAAATCTTAAAGCCTAATTATTTTGTAATTGGTTTGGTGTCTGAGTGCCTATTTCTTTTTCCTCAGATCTTTTTCAGAAGGCTATTATTCAGAGTGGCACGGCCCTGTCAAGCTGGGCAGTGAACTATCAGCCAGCGAAATACACCCGGATGCTGGCCGAGAAGGTTGGATGCAACATGATGGACACCGTGGAACTGGTCGAGTGCCTCCAAAACAAAAACTACAAGGAGCTCATCGAGCAGAGCGTCAACGCTGCTAAGTATCACATCGCCTTCGGGCCCGTTATTGACGGGGACGTGATCCCAGATGATCCCCAGATCCTAATGGAGCAAGGGGAGTTCTTGAATTATGACATCATGCTGGGAGTGAATCAAGGAGAGGGCTTCAAGTTCGTCGACGGCATCGTCGACAGCGAGGACGGGGTGCCCGGGAACGAGTTCGATTTCGCTGTGGTGGATTTTGTCGATCATTTGTACGGCTACCCCGAGGCCAAATACACACTACGGGAAACCATCAAGTTCATGTACACGGACTGGGCGGATAAGGAGAACCCGGAGACACGCAGGAAAACCCTCGTGGCCCTTTTCACGGACCACCAGTGGGTGGCGCCAGCGGTGGCGACGGCTGACCTGCACGCCCAGTACGGATCCCCCACGTACTTCTACGCATTCTACCACCACTGCCAGAGCGACATGAAGCCCAGTTGGGCCGACTCCGCACACGGAGATGAAGTTCCTTACGTGTTCGGAATCCCCATGATTGGACCCACGGACCTCTTCAACTGCAACTTCTCCAAAAATGATGTCATGCTGAGCGCTGTGGTGATGACGTATTGGACTAATTTTGCCAAGACTGGGTAAGTGCATTGTATTTTGATGATCATTGAACATTTTAAATTTGACCTCATTAAAGTTATGTTAAAATAGTTTAAGTTAGTTTAGTTCATTTATTTACAAAATAATCTAAAATGATTGATACAAATTTAAGATTCAACAGTTTAAGCAAGAGAAAATCCTTTTAGAAGGCACAATTGATGAATACCTTATACAATTTCCAATGACTTTTCCATCTTAGAGACCCTAATCAGCCTGTACCCCAGGACACCAAGTTCATCCACACCAAGCCCAACCGCTTTGAAGAGGTGGCCTGGTCAAAGTACAACCCTAAGGACCAGCTGTACCTGCACATCGGATTGAAACCACGTGTTAGAGACCACTACAGGGCCACTAAAGTTGCCTTTTGGTTGGAGCTTGTTCCCCATTTACACAATATAAACGAACTCTTTCAATACGTGTCCACAACCACCAAGATCCCCCCTCAGGACACCACTCCCTTCTCCTACACCAAGCGCCTGTCAGGGAAGCTATGGCCCTCCACCACACGACACCCCACCACCCCCAACACAAACAACAAGCAAGTCACCGACGAGCAAACCCCGGGAAACCCCGAAGAAAACAGCCTAATCATCGAGACCAGGCGGGATTACTCCACCGAGCTGAGCGTGACTATCGCCGTGGGAGCGTCCCTGCTCTTCCTGAACATCCTGGCCTTCGCCGCGCTCTACTACAAGAAGGACAAGCACCGCCACGAGTCCAGCCGGCGGCTCAGCCCCCAGAGGAACATCAGCAACGATATCGCGCACCTCCAGAGCGAGGAGCTCATGTCCCTGCAGATGAAGCAGCTGGAGCACGAGCACGAGTGCGAGTCCCTGCAGGCGCACGCCGACACGCTCCGGCTCACCTGCCCGCCCGACTACACGCTCACGCTGCGACGCTCCCCCGACGACGTCCCGCTCATGACGCCAAAAACCATCACCATGATCCCCAGCTCGCTGGCGGCGATGCAGCCTCTGCACCCCTACAGCCCGTTCAACTCTCAGAACAACACCAGCATCCCCCACGGTCACTCCACCACAAGAGTATAACTGCCTCCGCCACAGACCGTGTGGCCAGGCACCGACCGTTTCAGACTATTTAGATTTAAAACTTATGTACAGTATATATCTCTGTGTCTGACAGCAAAGACACATAAATGTTATTTTGTTACGGATTATACTTATGAATAACAAAATTGAACTTGACTAACATTAAAAATGTAAAAGATGAATGTAGAAAAAATGTTAGCATTCGTATCTTATTTAACAGAGAGGGAGAGAGCGAGTGAGGCTCAACGGACTGAAACCCATTAGAACAGGTGGAGTTTTCTCAAACGTAGCACAGCGTTGAGATCATTATGAGAACACTGATTGAGAACACTGCTTTGTGTACTCTCTCTCAGTGATATGAGGATGTCAGTGTTTCAATATATTTGGAACACAAAGCCCAAATTGTTTACCTCCGACCTGGAATCAGTTTATAAAGCCGCCTGGTATGCTCACTGCATGGCCTTTAGAATGTTAGATTGCCACGTTTTGGTTCACATCCTTGACCGTTCTTTTCTTTTGATAGCAATCCTTAGGTCAAACTAGAGGAAGGGAAATTACAAAGTGAAGATTTCTTTATAAGAATACCTGGGCAATTGGCAATCTGTGTGATTCTTTGGGCAAATCACAAGGACATGATCATTTGTAGTTTGGGGTTTCTGTAGAGGGAGGATTGTAGACTTGCATTAGCTTAAGATAGTGACCATTATTTTTGCATAGAGTCATGTTATGTTTAATAATAGAACAGCCTATGTGCATTACGCAGTAGCGGTGATCATTTCTAGAGCAATGATGCTGGCAGAATGTAGATAACGTATGCTTCACACATTTCAACAACAAAATCAGGTTGTAGTGCAGTGATATCTAATTCATTTATTTTTCTTCATGAAGCAATAGTAATGTGATTTTCCCAGCCTGGACTGTATAATTTAAGTCTTTGTATAAAATATGTATATAAATGGTGAGCACAATTGCAAAACAAAAAATGAAACGCTTTTAGTGTTGCTTTGTATCAAATGTGATTTCAAAGGGCCTGTGATTCTTCATCTGATTGTCTGTAAATGGCCCCCGCCCAACAGAGATCCCTATTATTTGTTCTCTCTGCCCATTGCCCATATTGCATGTTTTTGTGATGGTTTGCACCTACTCTTTTTCATCCTTTCCTCTCAGAGCGCTGTTTGAGTTCCATCCAAACCATAGTTTGTGTGTCGAGAGACCATCCTTATGGATTCCCTTTTGTTTCACTTAAGGCATCAAAAGGTTTGAATCATTCGCCTCAACTGAAGACACATATGCATCTGGAGAGCATCACAGTTTTTGTATTGGGGAAAAGGAATGTTACTACATTTAGGCATTTTTTGCCAAACAGTGTTGCTTCAGCATAAATAATGCTTTGTATATTATACAAAGTTTTAGTGATTCGTGACATCAGTAATAGACATATGTGTGTATATAAAACCAGAGAAGTATTACTTTTTAAAGAACATCAAATTCCAGTATAATTACTGTATTCTTCAGATAGTTTTGAATTGACAAAGATTTGAGTGATAACCTGTGACTGATGTCACATCTAAATGGTAGGCTTTCAGTGCCTCATTGGAACATGTGCAAACGGACCTACTGTAACGTACAGTATAAGTCAAGCAAGCTATGTAGCTAACATAATTTCATTATTACTAAATGTTAAGTGGCATTTTAAGTGTTTGATTGATTTTCCCCCATTAATGTCAACCCGGAGGGAATCAGGGTCAAATATAAGATATTGTATTTAATTTTTGATTTATCTTTTTGTTCTCTCGTTTGGTTTCTAGGTGATATTGATGGGTTAACTTTGAGCTGGTCAACTGTATAAGACTGCTGATTTTTCTAAAATAAAATATCATAGATTTTATACCATGGTGTTCTCCCTTGTGTGTTTTTCCCTCGAACCACTCAAAAGAGAATTGTTCAAATCCAATATGAGAAAGTAGTTTTTCTTATTTTCATAATAATCTGTTCCATCAAACACACTTTTACACCATCTATTATCATTTATTGGCATTGGGGAGAACCCTGTTGAGGCTGTGGTCAAAATTCCCTACAGACAACTGGAGTGGTACTGCAGATTTATTAACGATATCGGGAGCATTGTTACAAGCATTACTTGTTCATGAAATGTTCAACAACAATGCCCACACATCTCTGGGCAAACCCATCTCTTATACCTAAAACCCCTCCCTCGGACTAATACACTGTAGTCACCTTGCCTCCCCAGAGATAAGAATATTTACATAGGATCCCCTTACCCCCAAAGCCCTGGGTGACACTCTGTGCTCATATAGACCTTACACAACAGGTCAAACAGAATAAATGGCCACGCTAAGTTACCAATTCAGTTCAAGTTATAATATGGAATCCTATACTAACCTACTTAATTAAATGTGAAACATATACATTTTATCCTACAAGGCTGTGCTAGCTCCTCCCATAGTTGGATTTGGCATGGCCTTGCTTGTTGCTGGGCAAACATCACAAATCTGTCACTCAATTAATATCGGTGTAACAAATGATACACTGCTAAAGGGAAGCAAATGGCCTTTCTCCAAGCAAAAATGTCATATGTATTTATATAACTGCAGAGCTATCTGCGATGAGTCAGCCAATAAGGGAGAATCTGTGGGAAAAAGCACTAAACAGCTGCACAGTATTGCAAGCTGATAAACAGCTCATCCGGCCCTTAAGCAGAACAATAAAACGAGAGAAGTATTTCTTTTTAAAGAACATCACATTTCAGCAAAATAACTGTATTCTTCAGATAGTTTTGAATTGACAAAGATTTGATCCCTGCCTCACTAGCCAAAACATCTGAACAGAATTGAGCAATTCTCACTTGTGAAAGAGTTGGTCCATACTTGTCCATAGTGCCATTGGATTTTGTCCATGGTGCTACTTTGTTGTCAAGTGTCAGTTATTGGCTCCCCTCAGGGGACTTTCAATTGGCTGGAAAGGGACCAAAACACAGACCTGTAGTGGTGTACGTACACGTCCACACATCCAGAGGAGGAGATCTACCATAGCCAAACCGATGCCTAAATTCACCGGAGGTGAGAGCAGTTGTTGTTTATCCTGTGTGCACATTTTGGAGCTTGCCAGAGATTGATGGATAGTTTTTTTTTATTATTACTTCGGAGAACAGTCTTTGACATATGATAGACAGGCATTAAAAAACATATTTTCAAGTTTTGTTTTTAATTTTTTTTCAGACATTTATTGAAAAAGTTCTAAGAATAACTTAGCATTTTGGTACATTTTTTAGCAGTTACTAACTGTACCTCTCCAATATTTAACACGTTTGTAAATTCTGCATCTGTACAGACATTAGAATGTTTAAGTGCTGTGGTGGTGAGCCACTTTAAAAGTCTCCCTGAAGTGGACATTAAATTAATATATACATTAGAAGCACACATTAAATACACTTCGTGATCCATGTGTGGATATTAAATGAATATATATACATTAGAACCACACATTAAACACACTGCGTGATCCATATAGTGTAGTATGAGGGAGCAGATGTATTGTGAGGCTTGACTGTGATTTGTCAGTCTCTGAGGGCTCCAACAGTGGGTTTTTAATCCAGCTGATGAAGTCTCCAGAGAGAGAGAGAGACCAGTGGGAGAGGCGGCCTGGCTCTCTTATTACTTCTGTCAGCCCAAGGGGAGTGGGGTGAGAAGATAGAGGACTGGATTGCATATTATTGCTCATTCAAGCCCTTAAAACTGAAGATTCTCCCTGCTGGATATATGAAATTCATAATAGTCCCCTCTCATAATAGCCGTATAAAAATGAGAGAAAGGGCCTCTCGGTGAGGAGCGCGTGTCCTAATTCTGGCATATTTCACAGTGGAAAACGGATGAGAGCAAAGCTGAGAGAGATCACTTCAGTTGGTGTGGCATTTCTCTGGCCCTGCCTGCGTGTAAGAGTGCATCACTGTTTCTCCCATCATTGTTATTGACATCTTCCTGATGACTTCTTCCATCAGCGTAATAGAGGCTCATTTTCATTAGCCCCAGTGTGGACACTGGAGATCTCCTCCTCAGCGTTTGGTTGATGACACTGGGAGGAAGATGACTTTTACAGGGGCACAATCATTCATCCTTTTGATGGCAGACAAACTCTTTGTTGCAGAATAAATGGCTCTAACATTATCTGATGCCCTTGAGCTGCTCTTCAAAGGATCAGGGGGCTGTGAAGACCCGGGCGGTTCAGACGGAGACAACAGGCTCAGCTTTTGAAAACAATCAAGTGGAGTCACACTGCATAATGGATGTACAAAAGTCGGAGCTGTTACACAGGCATACTGATTATGTTGGTGAAGGCTGACTGCTGTCATAGCCCGCACTTCATATTCGGTTTTCCTTCTCTGGTCGATTTCATCTTAAAATTCTCTTAATTGTCGTCAAGCATGTATGTTAATCTGGCTGGTCGTAAAGTAGCAGAACTAATAATCCTCAGCAAAAGAGATAGCCAGGAAGACCTCGGTCATTCACCATATTTTTTTTCTCATTGAAAAGAGACTAGAGGCTACGCATGTATAGTGTCCTGAATTCCAATGAATCATCTTTTAATGCTGTCCTCTGTGCTTGCTTTTCAACCTCCTCAAGAGGACAGCTGATTCATTTGTTTCGGATTCTGAATTATACTCATATTCATCATACAGCATAAGCCATGTGTGGAGATGTATTGCATACATTTACTATACATAAGTAATGTAAAAATCTGATTCTTCAGAATAGTAAATCTAATTTAAAAGACGATTTTTTTTTTTTCATTTTTGAACATTAAAGCTTGAATTTCGCTGACTGGTATATCTCTCTTTTTGTCTCTCCCTAAATTGAGAGAATACATGAATGGACCTATTCATTAAAATGTCTTTAAACAAGGGGGGATGTATAGCTGCTGGTCACACAGAATGTAAATGCTATTGATGTACAGACTGCATTGGTAGGCTCTTGCCATCACAGCACTTTCCCGTGACTGGGCTTGAGGGGCTGTCTACTATGGAGCCTGACGATTTAAAAGATGTGTTTGTGTCTGTCAGGTGAGAACTGAAAGATCAATGTCTATCATATTACCTCTTGATCTCTGAGAACTATTTACCAACTGTACACTGAGCAAATACCTTGGTGAAATAGCTAATCATATCTTGATCTTATCTAAATAGCTAATCATATCTTGTCAATGAAATATGGAGTTGCAAATGGGAACTTGGCGTTTCATAGTTTAGCGTATTTTATCCTCATATTAGGTGAGGTGTGTGTGGATTGGCTTTCCGAATTTCGCGAGTACACGTCTACTTGGAGCCGTTCAAGATTGGGCTGCCGTACTAATCAGCACTTTCCAATTGATTTGCTGTCCAAGAGCAGTGAATGGAAAACCTGCTGCCCTACCCTGTCAGAGCAGTGATTTCCCCTGTCAGCTTCTTGCTGTTACATGCTGTATGTTCTCAACAGAGGGGTTTATGCTACTGTCACTTTGGGTAAGCTGTACCCAGGCATGCGCTGTGCTTTCTGCATGCAGCTAGGAATATAAAGTAACAAGAGCCTTATACGGTTGAACACTCAGTTGCCTGACAAAACAGATTTGCCAGCTAGATTTATTTTTGCACCATTCCTAACTAGAGGACCAGCACGAACAAATAGACACCAAATCTACAGTGAAAGCCTGAACTCCTCACACGCTCCCAAAAAGGCTCACATAAAACAGAGCTTGATAGTAAACACAGTTAGGGAGGTTCACAGGTTTCCTGACATCTTGGCCCCAGCAAGCTATTCTCTCTCTGCATCAGTGCACTCAACTTCCCCCTAACAGCATCACTGCTTAGTTCTGCTTTAAAATGGTGAAATAGGCTGTAGCTTTTAGTTGTGGTGCTAAAATTTAAAAGGACCATATGTGTCGAGGACAATGTCGGCACTGATATGGTTTCGCATGTGACTAGACTTTTCAATCTGCACATTCTGCCATGCCTTTTAGTCACTTAAAAGTGTGCTGTGTTCCCCCAGGGGGGAGAAAATAGAAATGCATTGTGAGAATGCTCCACACAATAGTACACTATTGCTGAAGATGAATATTGCAGAGGCCGTTCTGGGATTCAAGCCCCATAAAAATGGAGAGCTGTGATGTGTTTGTCAAGCGCAGAGGGAAGGGATAAGGCGCCCTTCATCAGTCCGCCCCAGCGTCACCCATTTCTTCTCATTACACCGTGTCACACTGGCGAGCGTGCCTGGGTGTGCGACAGCATCAGCTTCTCTCGGTATAGAAGTACACATCACTAAGGAGCTGGCTGGAGCCGCACAGCACATGAAGAATGTGAAGCCTCATCTGTATTTTCTTCATCTAGCCCTGAGAAAGGAGAGGGGGAAAAAAAAAAATCCATTTCCCTCTTATAAATCCACAGGAAGGAACCATCACACCGAAGAATTTGAAAGAGATTTTCTTTCAGCAATCCTTTATAGTGAGTCTTTTCCCTGCAAGCATCCTGTAACAACTTAGGATAAGACAAGTAACAGATCAATACTTCTACATTACAGCCTACTGCCATGGAGCTAAAGTCATTGCACTTCAACCCCGTGATCATTACCAAGCTCGTGGCCTCCTGACTCACCCAGCTGAATACCAGCCACCCCTGGAAGGTCAAATCACTCACCTTTAATGATGGGCCTGCCCATCAGAAAAAACCCCAATCACTTCTACACATCTCTGCAAATCTCGCACTTGCTTGCTTGCACTTCGGCGCATTGCATCATTCTGTCGACTGAGCGTGAATACATCCTTCACAGTCCCCTGTCCATTTTTGGCAGAAGGTATTAACCCGAACCGCAAACACACACCTTCATCATAAGCAACCGGAACGAAAAACTTTTTTTGAATGTGTTCCAATATGTAGAGAGATTTTCCATGACACCGTTTTAAAAAGGTACATACTATCAATATGACTATCTGTATATTATTAAAAATGATCCAAACGTATTCAAAAGTAACCCTACCATCACATCTGCATTGGACCTCAAACTTAGTAAGTCAGATATTGGGTGTCACATGTGGTATCGAGTGACTGGCGACAGTGGTACAGGAGGTAGAGAAGTCGCTTAGTAATCAGAAGGTTAATAGTTCGATTCCCTGTCGAAGCGTCCTTGAGCAAGGCACTGAACCCCTAATTGCTGCTGATGTGCAGTGTGTCATCAGTGTAAAATGTGTATACATCCTTGTAAGTCGCTTTGGATAAAAGCGTCTGCTAAATGACTAAATCTTAATGTAAAATGGTTTGTCTCTTTGACTTCCAAAGCATTAAGTGTACAGATACACAGTGAAGGACTACCTTTCCCACTGGAAGTAGTACATTTGCACTCAACACTCCACCATCATGTAGCTTTCTGCACAGGAGCCATGCAAAAGGAAGGCCTTGGAGCCCCACATAAAGAAAGCATATTACAGTGTTGAATGTGAACCAGCATAATAACATGGACAGTGCACCTGCCAGGTATAATTTAGGCTTGTCAGTGCGGTGCTGTTCCAACTCCATAATGAACCCTGGCTAACCATGATAATGAAGCTGACAGCCTCGCTGGAAGACAAGTACAATAAAAGGGATTTTGCTGTTGTGTTGTGCTTCATAGACTTATATTTCAAATTTATTTTCAGCTTGGTTTGATTGACAGTCATGCACCAAAAGATTATTTGATCAAGCAAAATGGATGCCTGTCATATAGCTTTATATGTGTTTCAAGTGTTTTCCTCACAGTGTGACAGCCTCATGTAAAGCTCTTGACTGCTTTCAGAAGATCAGGCAGTTCCTGAAAAAAACATGACTGAAATGACTGAAACGTATCCTACAACATTTGAGAACACTAATATAAATTCCTGTATCTTTGGAGGTTTGTGACCAGAAACCTGAAGAAGGGAACAGCATTTGGTTTGGGCAGCGCTTTCACAAATCCTCTGGGCTCTATGGTGGATCCTAAAAATAATGCTAAAATAAAAATAAAAACAAAAATATTTTTCAGTCTGTGTTAGTCTTCAGTAGGAAATGACCTCTGGAGTTAAAGGTTAGGAGCCTGTTGCAATTATCATTCAGGGGCTATTCAGTGCAAGCTTTAATATCTGCCAAAGTAATTTAGTCTGAGAAATTGCACTGTGTCTTTCCCAGGAATGTGCTTGACCTTTCTGCATATGGAGTAGGATGCTTCAAGAAGCATTCTGTCTAATTTGCTCTCCAAACAAACTCTCTGGCAGGGGAAAGGACCACTGGCATCATTTCAAATGGACGTGTGACATTAACTAAAACTCAAAGAAATGCATGTCCTAACGTTCGTTTTCTGTTTACCCTGCTAGTCTGCTGTGCTCTTGTTGTTATTGTTGTTGTCGTTGTTGTTGTTGTTGTTGTTGTTATTATTGTCCCCCCCCCGTTTACATTTCACATTATTCTATTCTATTCTGCTGTATTTTGTCTTTGTGTATTCAAAAAAGGGCTAAAAGTCTGCAGAGTTGTTATTCCTCTTGGAATCAATAAAAAAATCACTCAAGCCCAGTAAAAAAAAAAAAAAACATTCATGTCATGAAGCCTTGCAAACAAGCAAGACACCCTTGAGGACACATATATATATTTGTCAGTAATACCGATTTGAAGAGGATTACTCCAGAGAGGGAATTCATCGAAACATGCTAGAGTGTTAATCCAAGACTCTGCAATGCAATGCTGCTGCAGGGATTACTGGGGGACCAAGAATCATTGCCCACTTGAGACACACAAAATGCCAAACAGCATCCTTAGGCTGCGCTTGAACAAAAAGGAAAGCTACACACAATTGTAAAGTATAATTCTAAAGACGTTAGGTGACGTTTATTGGAAATAATAATAATAGTAATACATCAGATTTATGTGCTCTTATGTAGAAGGTTACGGCTATAAGGCGGTCCCATGCTGGGATAAAGGTGTACTAGTGTAGAGGGTTACGGCTAAGATGGTCACATGCTGGGATAATGGAGCGATCACAGCCTAATGTTACGTGTTTGCTGACGCAAGCTGATGGACTAAGGTCAGGAAGTCGAACAGGAACAGGAACAAACAGGAAGTTATTGCTTGAGATTAGTATGATTCCACATTGAAAAAAAAGGGAAGTTCTGTAATTGATGAAGAAAGATACATGCATATGCCCCAGGGTGTATGACTGATTTACTCTTTGATGTTCACTGCTTTCATTTTGCACTGCTTGGTACCTCAACCATATATAACGACGATGAGGACAAATTAACATAGTTTCCACTTCATGTTCTGTCGATTACAGTGTGCTTACCTGTAATGTGTTTGAGACTGTTGATTATCAACACTAACTACAAAAAAATAAAACCTTTACTTTTGGTTGACTGGATTAATTAGAACTCCATCTGCACATTGACTAGTTGGGAAAGAAATACAGAATAAGGTTGAGTTTTTTTTGTAAGGGTATGTATAGATTTGATTTAAATACAACACTTTTTTACTACATTCCTTTTACTCTCATGTTATTATTGTTGATGTCTTCTAGGATTATATAAACATACATGCCACTTTTGCCTCAATGTTTTTAGTTAGGGGGAAATATACAAAAACATCAAGGCATGTCAGACTACCTATAACCGGCCTTAGAAGTTCTGTTTGTAGGTGGAGTTCTTTGTCAAAATAATTAATTATATATTCATTTCAATGGATGATGCCAGTCCACTGAAAATGTCCAACGTAAGACTTAATAATACCTCTGGTTCTGTTGTTAACAAACTGCAATACATGACTGAATATATAATGGTAGCAGAGCTTTGAACTGTTTTAATCTGGCAGCCTCTAGAAATGTTCTTGTCCACATCAAAATAAACAAACTAGTATCCACTTTGGTAATATCTCAATTAAACTAAAAATATTTCATTATGGCTAGACCTAAACTGGCTAATCCTTAGCAAAATAAAAACATACTAATGCAGATAATGTTGTGTATTTATTGTGCCTATTTAGATTCATCCCGCACTGACCATAAATTACATCACTTGTCATGATAAGAAATAAGATTCTCACGAGTGGCAAGTTTATTAACGTATATTTCTTAGAATGTAAATCAGTTCCTCCTGCCATAGTCAATGAGGCAGCATTTAATGATGGTCTATAGAGCACCTTGCCCAATTGTACGAATTTACTCCATCACATTAAATTTTGATGCTCTGTGTCTCATTATCCAGCACAGGCGACTGGAGAAGTGGAGCAAAAGTCAAGGACACACCATTGACACCTCAGGGAGCGAGTGGAGCCGTGAGCCACTCGGCTATCTTACCTTATACTGGTCAGCCTGTTAACATGCTCATGTGTCTTTGTTCTGCAGCCCGCCTGTAAAAAGCTCCTGTGGGTTTTGAGAATTTAATACAGATCTTTCAGGTAGAGATCGCATGTGTGCCACACTGCAGGCTGTGCAAGGGAAGTGCACTTTCTATAATCCAGAGTCTCCATTATATGTGCAGAATACCCCTGTGGCTAGCATGGCTGTTCTTTTTCCTAGAAATGCAGGTGTCTAAGACTTCACACTTGGCCAGTGCCTTTTCTCTGCAGTGGTTCATTTGGGGGTGGAAGCTTTGCCTTGCATCGAGTAGTAGTGAGAAGTGATGACCCCTTCTCAAGACTGGACTTGTTATCTTTGCAATGAAGAAGCACGTCATTCGTCCGTGGAAAACAGATGATATTATGGAAGTCTTTTGTTTTGAGTCTAGTCTTGTCATGTACCTTAACCTTAAATTTGGGCACAGAGGTTGTGCTTCAGTCTTCAGTTGTGAGTGTCATAGGTCAGTCCATGTCATCCCTTCAGTTCAAATGTGTTCTCTAGCTTTGTTGTCCATACAAGCACTAACTGCACTGTAACACATCCTTTGGACTTGCAGTGTTAAGCTGAAGACCGAGACTAATATCATGTTTTGAGCCACTAATTCTATGTTATCTAATCTGTTGAATATTTTCTGAGATGCCCTCACAAGGGTAGCATATCACCAAAGAATCTGCAAATGTAGCATAGCACTGTTTTTTCAGCACACATACAGTAGTTCTCCCCCACACACCCCTTTATTTGCACTTGTCACATAACCTTTGCCTTGGCCGTTCCTTCAAAAGGTTCATGAAGCTCTATTTTTGTCGATACCCTGGTTTTACACAGAGTACAGCTGCCCTGGCAAACCCCATGTCCTTTCATGGAGGAAGGTGCAGTTCCCCCACACAGTCATAAGCACTCAATTCACCTATTTAAGACGGATCCGTGGTGAGAAAGAAATCCTATATTTCACTGAAATGAGCTAAACGTTTTCATAAGCAAAGACCTCTTTCAAGCTGCAAATTGTGTCAGTCCACTATGTGTTATCCGTTCAAGATCATAGAGAAAATGAATGTGTCCATTCAATTTATGCAAATGTAGATCCTTTTGAGTGCATGTAAGAAGTATGTTCATTGTAACTGACACGACACTTAGTGAGTTCTGTGATGTAGGCGCGATTGTTAATAGTTGTTTTGAATTCTCAACTTGCAAAAACGGTCAAGAGTGGAAACGGTGTATCAGTGACAATGTCCTCTAATAGAAGAGACTGACTGTCCGCTGGGCCATGAAATAAGCTTTTTCATTACCTTAAGGACCAATTGACCATGACACAGATATTACTTTCTCTTATTTGCCAATTGTCATGCAACCACTAGATGTGATTAAGAGTCAGGAGTCCAAGCCGTCAACTGAGTTACATTACTAGTCTTTCATGCGGACTAATTGAAACCGTCATTTGTTTTTGTTTGTTTTTAACATTAGTTTCAGTATTATGTTATAATGTATAATGGCCTATAAGGCTATATTGTTCTTCATGTTGTATAGCTTATGATAATCCCCTTTAGTATTCATGATATATGGATGTGGAATATGCATGGATATGGATATGGAAAACAGGTAAGGAGCTAACTAGCTTTTTCAGCCTTAGCATAAAACTATTGTCAGTTGCTGCACAACCACTATCTCTGCCGTTTTCATCCATTCATTTTTGTTGTCTTCATGTCCTATCGTAATTACTAGAACCATGAAATTACTAGGACCAAATAATCTGATACCCGAGTTGCCAATTATTACATCAACAGGAGTCGCCACGTGGTTTTGGCTGAAGGCCTTAAGGTAGGCCTACCATTTAGTAATCGAAGTAATATAATAAGATATTTTAATTTAAGTTTAAATGTGGCCTGTTTCGGAAGGCAGTCTTTGTCACACTACCCCATGCTCCAGGCACACTCATTCACTTCTGTTTATGTCAAAAGATGGTTTCTCTATGTTCACGTGAAATTACCAACTGACACTTAGGTTGTGCGTGGCACACTATGTGTGCATACCATGAATGAGACGCCCCTGATTCAAGACAAAGTCAACAAAGACTTTTTAATCGTTTCATAAGGTCTACAGTGATGACATAACATCATGTTCACATAGAAGAAATATGGATGGAGTCTTCCCATTTGTATTAATAGGGAATAGACCACTTTTACAGTCTTAATTGTATTATATCTAGTTGTTCCAATAAATAATTCTGTCCTGAGATTGTAGGGTTTCTGTTGGGACGTCCCATATCATTGTGGTAGCAGTGGCACTGATTTAACCATCAGCCAATGCCTCTCCTACTGCACTGAATGCTGTGCACATGAAGCATGGGTTTGAATGACTTATTATCATTACTGTAATCCCCATGATAGAAAAGTATCAGAGAGATTCTGATCTAACCACGTGTCATATAAGAACCCAAGAGGTTTTACGGCCTGAGCTTTGAATGAGTTAGTAAGCCATCTTGTGGGCAAAGAATATATAAAATCATGAAACAAGGTAAATATTGTAATAATTTTCTTAAGTAGTCCCCACATGGCATGGATTGGAATTCATGATGGGTAACATATACACACAGATTATCTTAAACATCAAGAGATTCCGCGAAAAATACTACCAACAGTCATCAAATTTCAACATAATGTAATAATTAATTATCTATCCACATGATACCAGCTACACCAATTCATATTGTCACCCATAAGTTGGTAAATTAATTTACCAGTAAACTTATGACTTTGAAATTTGATGGATCTGAGTCATTTAAAGGTATAAACAATGAACTTTAAGGTGTGGTCAGTATTTTTAAATACATGAGGAATGATTTGAAATGTAAATCAAATGAATGATAAATGTTCTCATCAAAAGAGGTATGTTTGGCCAATAAGATGGTCTGGGCATGTCAGCATGTCCAATGATGGGACATCAACTATCCTAATTCTGACCATCGCTATTGTTTACGAAGCTCCCTTAAGAAGCTCAAGACGAGCATGTGTTGCTATATTTTCAGATGTTAGTTTGAGTTCAGTATATTCTACTGGAGAATAACTGTATTGGAGAATAATACTGCATTTTAAAGAAAATAATTACTGTACTTTTGAAGCCTTTTTAATTAAAAGTGTTCTTATGGATTCATAAAAACCCTGAAATCTTTCTAGTGGAAAACAAGCCAGACCAGATTACATTTTGCACTAGCAAGAAAATATGCTGAGTATGATTTGCATCTTATAAGTGTTCATTTTTACAGAGATATCAAGGCCATTTTTCACTGTCATTTTTCCCTCTCGCTGGTGCATCTTCCAGAGAGGCCTCTCTCAGACAAGCTACTTGCTAAGAATTCACAGTGTAATTATCTGTGCTGATGACACCTCAATGATTCATGTCATTATTCTTCCAGGGGAGAAATGTAAATCTGAATAATAGTGTCAGATTCAGGTTGAGTGTGAGAACCCTTAACACAGTGATTGATTTTCTGCTGTCTTTGAGTCGGACTCCAAGCATAGATCAACCACTGCTTATTTTCCACCACATCAAATATAAGAGTGATACTGACCAAAGATAATAATAATAATAAATACAATAAATAAACATATCTAAATATAAATATATACAGTATATATATAACTATTGGAGGCGTATCTCCATGGAGATAATGTGAGACATGTGGTGGATAAAGATGATGACTTTTATAATTTTTAGTGCATTGGAAGTCTTCTAAGTACTCTCTGCATTTGTGCTTCACTCAGGAATTTTGATTGTACTGGTCAGGGAGGATATGAAATATTTGCACCATCCGTTAGTGAATATTCCCATTAATTCCCATTAATGTGAATGTTCTGACATTTCTTTGTAGATTCGAAGATTGACGTACTTTCCTTTCTCTTCAAAGCATACTGAAATGGTGACTTACAATAAATTGCCTCATCCAAGAAATCATCTTTATTAATAAAACTTAAATAATCAAGGTAAATAATGTTGTTGTGTTGTAGATGTAATGGCTGTCAAAATGATAATGTTACTGATAGGTTGGATGAAAATGACTGGTTGGAAGGGGGTTTTGCAAGTGACTGCTAGCACTCGCTCAATTACGTTTTTCAGATGTAACCATGAATACTTGATACCAGATACGTGTTGGTGCATTACATTGAAGTTTGCATTTATAATGCTGGTGGAGAAACTAAATTAACATGAATAAAACCAGTCTTCCCCTACAATGGTGTCAGCTCCAAAAATCTCGACTTGAGGTTGTCTCTGCTAGACTAGGGAGTCCAGTTACGTCAACAGGGCTGCGTAACAGTGCACTCACACATACACTTTTCATCAACGCTTGATGGTGGGCTCACCCAATGTTTTGGGGTGTGTTGATAAATCTTTGCTAACACAGTCGTTATAACGAGATTGACAGGTGAACAACCAATCACATCTGGAAACTGGAGCCTCCTTGTCATGTCTACCCTTAGCTTTAACGCTTCGGCTGACCACAGAAAACTCGCTCCTTGTCATGTCTACCCTTAGTTTTAACGCTTGGGCTTACCGCAGCAGACTGGCCTAGGTGTTATTGGATACTGTTCACTCCTTCCCTGATGAAAGTGCCACGGTGCCCTTTTACCCACAGATCTTGGACTGTGAATTGTCCCTTATACCCTACCTGTGCAGGTTTGGGGTTTGTGTTGCCACTGCGTGGTTTAGTCTGTGGTTTTAAACTGAAGCTTAATCCCTCCAAAGTAGCTGGTTATCGTTCCCTTGATGTGATCTGCGATATGGTAGTGCTTCAAAGCTGTTTTGATGAGCTCATGGGGAATAGATCGATTAGTGTTAGCCAAATCCAGCCAGACAACAGTCGCCTTTCTTTTACCTAGCCTCATGGATCATCTGACTGAGAAAGAGGTGTTCAAATATCCGTTCTTACATCATGTGTCAGGTCATCCGTTTTGCCAGCACTGAGAAGATCTTACATTCTGAGCACACAGATGGTTCCAAACCCACTTATGTCCTTGGGGACAAACTATCCTTCTGCCCTTTTCCAGGTTGGTGATATGGTGCCTTATTTCAGAATGCTCTGGAACAGCTTCCATAACCTCCGGAGAAGCTTTTGGGCATCATTCCAGAACGGTTCCTCCTCGGTATTGAATATGATTGTGGGATGTTCTGCCCTGCCAATTTCTGGGTTTGCACCAATGAATTGGGTGCTGGAGGGTATGATGTGCATCTTCTTGAAGAAAAACCTCTACCTCCTCTTTAGGGGTACTCAGTCTCACAGATTTGGCTTCCCCCAGTAAAGACCTGGTGAATTTGTAGGTGTCCTTAATGAATTGGGCCCTCCTCTTCATCTTTTCCTTGCTCAGTTTCCTTGAACTTTCCTCCCTTCCTACTCTGCTGAGGCACTCCCGGAGGCTACGACTGTGTTCACTTTCCTATATGCTCTTCCCACTGCAGTGACTTCAAGGATTCTATCCATACAACTTAGTTTAGTTAAAAATAATAATCATTACTTCATTAATCATTAATTAAAATTATCATTACTTTTCAACACTAACCACAGCGCACACAACAAGCAAAAAGTCCTTTTTGAGAAACTTGTCGCCCCTCTTGTTCTCTGAGACTCACCCCCAGATACGTTTTTCTTACCTAGACTCGAGTCTGGCCAATTCCTTGGTGTCAGACATTTTCGGCCATTTGATTCTTTCTCTCCTGAGTTTGGTCTGTCGTGTGATATCTGTCTGTTTGCTCAGCATTGGGTCCTTGTCTGCCTAGAAAACCAATAGTCTGTGAATTCTGTTTGGGTTACAACTGGGGGATGACGAGGATTAGGAAAGTCTGGGTAAGAAAAACGTATCTGGGGGTAAGCCTCAGAGAACAAGAGAGGCGACAAGTTTCTCAATAAAACACTTTTTGCTCGTTGTGTGTGCTGTGGTTAGTGTTGAAAAGTAATGATAATTTTAATTATGAAATGTATTTCCACATCCTCATACTGTACTTTTCATCAAGTTTATTATACTGTATGTATTTTTAACTAAACAAAGTTGTATGAACTGTGTGAACACCCTCCCCCTTTAGACTGGGGGAAATTAAACAATCAGAAACTGAAAATGTTTCGTAGATTGAGAACGTCAGTTTTGCTTTGGAAAAATGTTCTATTTACAGTTCTTCGGTTGAAGAGAATTATCTTAAATTCCAATGATGTGGCATTCTTGATGTTATGTTTATGCAGTTCACTAGGATAAAATGAATTACTACTTAACAATGCCTCTTTTTTTTTTTTTTTTTCAAGTTTTTTTGCAGTTTGGATAGACTGCAAACCATCTGAATAGCACCCCCCTAAACTAGATGGGAGACATTGGCCAATTTGAACCAATTGCTATTTACGAGAAACACATTTGTATTCTATTGGTACGTGTGATGTACACCATCTGATCTGGATTGAACTGAATTACCTGTATTGTGACTAGGTCACTGTCTTGGGCTGCCAGCTGCCAGCTGCCGCCAAAGTGCGTTTGATGATGCAAGGGGCTGTGTTCGTGCCCTCTCTCTCACGCACACAGTGGGCACAAAATAGCAAGCCTTAACTGAATTTAGCATGCACTTGTCTCGAGGGAGTTCTCAACTGCTGATAAACTAATTGTATCCAGTTGTAGTCAGCTTCAAATTTCATTTTTTTGATCTTAAAGAATTACTGAGGTCCAGTGTTAGTTGACGTTAAGTCAAAATGACATCAAACCTATAGCTGATACATACAACGAGTTACATCTTAAACAGCTGAATATTGACAGAAATACAAGGCTTTTCCACCTTTTTAAAGATTTCTTTTTAAATATTTTATAATATTATAAATATTTTTAATGGAGGAAATGAACGCCTAAATCTAAAAACGATCGGTAATGTTAAGGTTTAAGGGTTTGAGTTTGAAAGATATCTGCACGACATTGACACCTCCTCCTCTCCCTCCTCCTCCTCCTCCTCCTCCTCCTCCTCCTCTGTGAGTTTCCCTGCAGTGATAGCTGGGACAGCCAACTCTCAGATCACTGCCTGTTGTGTGCTGACTCGGTGGGGCAACAGGAGCTTATAGAAACCTCTTTTCATCATTTGTAGTAGATGAAATGACTAGTTAGTGAATTCAATGTCCGATTCTGCAGACAGAATGGACATTTTTATCTTGTGGACATCCACAATGATATGAATTGATTTGAAGAAACATAGTGGTTGATGCAGTCATGTCAGTCATGGAGCTGACTTTTTATCCCGGAATAATAAAATATTAAATAAATAATAATACACATTTTCATGTGAAAGAAATAACTGTTTACATGGCATTATTCATGCGACCCCAAACACCCACGCCAGTCTTTCCTGGTGGTCATCTGTCTCTCCAGAGTCACCCAAGTTCAATGTTTTTATCCATGCAAGGATGCTTCTCCTTCAGTCAATACTTAATGACTGCATCCTTGGCCCAGAGCTCATGCCATCAGATGGTGGTTATTCAGACACAGTGTTTTGCCTCTATTGGGAAAATCCTATTATAGAATTGTTGATCAACGTTTAGAAAAAGTGAGCTTTATTACCAGCCAGTGTCACTCTTTTCACAGAATGACTATGTGGTATTCAATAATCTAACTGCTGGTGTTTAAAAAGGGAGTATATTTGTGTCTGGCCCATTTGGTAGCTGTTTCTCCTCAGCGGCTTAAAGCACCCTTCCCCCCTGGCTGTCAGCTGCCTGGTGGCATGTGCAGTCATTCCCACAGACCTTTCCATCCCTCTGACTCCCTGTCGCAGGACTGTCAGTGGACCTGCACTGGAGCTTCACTTGATTCTGACACCGAGATATTAACAACAAGCGTTTACAGCCTTGACAGTGAAGACAGGGGCCTTCCTCCTCTCACACTGAAGGTAACTGGGACTGACACCAACAGTGCTCACATACAATATGAGTGCTTTGTACATGAGTCCTTGCAAAACACACACAATGCGCTTTCTGGAAAGCACTCTTGCCATGCCTGCCTTGCCTTGCCTTCTGGAAAGCACTCACCGTATCAATAGTATCAATAGTGTGTACTTCTGTTACGTTTGACTGTCTGACCCTATAGTCAAAAGGAGCAAACACAAATTAATTCAGACCTTGAATAATTATAAAACCCTAAAGACTGGGATATTACCCGAAGTTTCACAGTAGGCCTGTGAAAGAATGTTAAATCTCTGTCCTTGAAGTAGTAGAAACAAAGCTGCCATGGATAAGCAATACTGAAAATGTAATGAGTTCAATCAGTTTCTTTCTTAAATGTGTGTGTTGTGAAAAAGCAGTGCATGGTCTCCTTCCTCAATTTGACATAGTTTGCTCCTAGTGGCAGGACAGGTTGTTGACTTATCTTATAAAAGAACACCTTCACTAACGTTACCACCTTTGAGTAATTGTCTATGTCAAGTTCCACTGGTTGGTGTTATTTGAAGACAAAAACAAAAAAAGGTATTTTAAATGGCTCCCGCACTGTTGGGTTGAAGGGCAGCATTTATCTAAAGGGCGTTCAAGGCCACTGAAATAAAACAAGTTGCCCTATTTCATTTGGGATGATTTAAGCTGCCAACTTCAAACTGACTTTTTTGAGGAAAAAAATGCAACTGCCATCAGGCAGGAGAGATCAAAGAGGCTACACCCTCTCGCCTCTTCTGAAGCAAATGGAATGAATGAAGCAATTAAAACAGCGTCACGACAACCCATTTCTATTTGTTTACAGATTAGTCTGGATAGCCCAGCCGTATGTTGTCTGTTTGTGGGCTTTTGTTGATGTGTTCACCCATGTGGTCAAAAAATAATAAATAAATGTAAAATAAAGATAAGATAAATTAGACTCTCAGGTGTATCATCCAGCAATTACTATTCATTTCTATTTATAGTACGTGTGCATGGATGTTTGAACCTACATGCGATACATTAACAAGGGCGCCCTGTTTACATTTTTGCAACCATTTCCCTTACAACCCCCCCCCCCCTATATTTAAGACAGTTTAACTACCATTAGCCACTGCAAGAGTGTGTCCTGTGCAGGGAGTCTGCCTCTGTAGCATTATGGCAGGGATGATAAGGGGAAATGAAGTGGGAGTTCATTTTTGGTTGGTAGGATATGGAACATGGGTCACTGGAGAAGCAATTAAAACAGCGTCATGACAACCCATTTCTATTTGTTTACAGTTTAGTCTGGATAGCCCAGCCTTATGTTGTCTGTATGGGGGCTTTTGTTCATGTGGTCAAAAAAAATCATAAATAAAGATAAGATAAATTAGACTATCAGGTGTATCATCCAGCAATTACTATTCATTTCTATGGAACATGGGTCACTGGAGAAGCAGCACAGCTCTAGATCAACAAATGCAAACAATATTGAACAAAATGGCTTTAGGTGTCACATTGGAGGATGTTGTTCCAGAAATTACACTTAGCTGAAAGTACTTTCCAATTTAATCAATTTAAAATGCTTCTATGTTTTCTTAGAAAAGAAGATGTTTCTTCCATTAGAGTCATTTTTATATGAGACATCATTGTTGCTACTGTATATTCAGACAGTGGTGTAGCGGTCCCTGGAGAAGTGGGTATACTCTTAATTTATTTTAAGCAGCCCATACAGCACAGGATAAACGCCCTGTTTTGAGAAGTGGGTATACGCAATGCTGACTGAAAAATAAGTGGGTATACTCCGTATACCTGCGTAAACCCTGGAATACACCACTATATTCAGATATCTACATGTGTTAGAGGCCATTCATTTGTATTCACATAGATGCCAATCTTCTGACTCAGAGGAAAGAAAACCCCTTCTGGAGTCAAATCTTGATCTTGAGTTTGATTGGCTGAGAGATTCCTTCATTCTCAGAAAAAAAATGTACATATATGAAAAAAATCTACATAAAAGAAATATGTCCAATAGAAGGTGCTGTCCTTGTGTCGTTAACAGCCACATCGTTTTTTCTACACAGTCTGCTCTTCCCATGTTGTACCATCCTACCTCGAGCACATGGTATTTTTGAAGTTAACCTATTGTCATGCAGGCTTTGCTTTTCAAGCCTTATATCAATAAACCAGTATATTCATTTTTGTTGCCAATGTTTACCTTGCACTACAACTGAAACACTGTTCTAACACCATTAATATTGCACCCATTTGACTATCGAGGAAGACCTTACATGATTCCCAGTTACTCTCCGTGCCGTACTGAGTAAATGTAAATCGCCGTGTTGCTGTTTCCCTGGGGTGGTGTGCGGCGTCGTGCGTTGAAATGCTATTTGGAAAAAGTGCTAAATAAAACATAGCATATTCTAAGCAGGTTATAACGCACTTTACAAAAAATAACTGCTGAAATCTGAATAGTTAACAATGTTGATTGAGGTGCTGAGAGATACTGTGAGATCAAAGCACTCTGCCTATTTAAATATTAATGGGTTGCAATTACAGACTTTCCCCACAAGAATATTTAACACTTACAGTCACTTTACTTCAAACTTCATGTGGCCAACTTAGAGACCCTAAGCTTGTCTTTTTTTAATGAGTGTGTGTTAACTCCTGTTTGCTGATTATCCTCTGATGATTCTGTATACATATATTTTTTTTGCATATAATAATAACAAGGGGGTTAGGGCTTACTTTGAATCCTGCAAGCACACATCAACATTGTATTGTCAAGGTGCCCTATTGTCACTTCATGTGCTGTCTTGCATTGACCTGGTGCATTATTTCTGTGTTTTGAAAGACAGTGCTTTACTACCTGCACATGTATTTACCTCCACAGGAGGACTAGAGTGGGTTTTTATATCTTTTCATCAATGTCACCTTCATCTTATCTCTCCAGAACCATCAAGCATTCTGTGCGATGAACATATTACACAGGACCGCGTGTAGATCTTCCAAATGGAAACAGTACATTGTTGTTCTGCTACACTTAAAATCCCTGCATCACACAGATGCAGAGGACCTCCATTTAATAGACACGAATCAGTCATTTCTCCTCTCAGAAAAAGAGGCCAGCATTAGTAGCCCTGGAGCACATCTGCTGAGACACGGCAAAAGCGGGCGGTTGTTGGTAATGTGAAGAGTACAGCACATCCCCCAGCGCCACCTTACCTACCTGTGCTCATTACTCTCCCTCTCCCTGCTCCCCCGCTCGGCATGCGTACAGTATGCTCCAGTTCCCCTCTCCTCCTCGCCCTGCCTTAAAGGTGCCAGCAGAGACCCAGTGCTCCACTCTCTCCATTCCACACGCCTCTCCACTGCTAATATCAGCACTGAAAAGAAAATGAGCTTGAATGGATTCATGTCTTCCAGCACAAAAGCATGAGATGAAATCTGCACAAACCTATCAGAATCAGAATCAGAATCAGAAACAGATTTATTGTCACGTAGGTATGCGCCTACCTGAAATTTGTTCTGGTGCATAGGTGCATACAGTAAACATAAAAACACAAACATACGCACACAATAAGTAAGTACTACTACACAACATAAAAACATAGGAACACACTTAGTACTACACATAACATAAGTACTACAGAACCAGACTGACTAATAGAGCTGTGCTTCTGCTCAAGGTCATGTAATGGTGACACGATGTGTGTGTGCAAGAACCCACATGTCTGAAATGTGTTGGTTTATCTGGTGCTAAACCCATCCCCCCCGGAGATGAAGAGGAGAGGAGAGGAGAGGAGAGGAGCAGCTCTTCTAGCAGTCGCTCACAGAGGCAGATGGATGGCAGAGTGGACACAAGGAGTCCCAGTCAATCATGTCTTGGGGATCACCCAAGACGAGCCGGGGAGCACATTTGGCAGATCCACTCCCCAACAATAAAGAGAGTCCCTGAACAGGCGGCCCTGAACAGCACATTGAAGCACACACCAAAAAAAAAACAAAGTACTGAAGTTCTCCGACACAAAACGAAATGATGAAGAGCAGAAACAAAATATGCCTTTTCTATAACGGCACCTCTGTGTCGAAGAAACCAATAGATAGATAGATAGATAGATAGATAGATAGATAGATAGATAGATAGATAGATAGATAGATAGATAGATAGATAGATAGATAGATAGATAGATAGATAGATAGATAGGTAGATAGATAGACAGATAGATAGATAGAGGGATACTTTATTAATCCCCAGGGAAATTAAGGTCATCCAGTAGTTTATACACTTAGCTCACAACCATACATACATGAATCACAATAAAAACAAAAACTAGTGCAGCATAATGCTTTAATATCAAGCACGCTGTCCGCTGGTACAGCAGAAGGCCAGTAATGGAGTCAACACATTAGACAGTAGATTCATGTAAAATAGGACAAAATATCTTTTCAGGTCATTAGTCATATTGACAGTGCTTTGAAAAAAATCGGTAAGTAGGACATTTTTGTTGAATTTCATTGTGTCCTGAGTTAATTATGGAAATGTGTGTGCTTCCTCGTAAGAACATACATTTTCACCATTGACAGTGGTGCATATTCATTCTGCACTTTATCTTACAGTTGGTTGCTATTCATATCCATGCCACATTGAAACACAAGTCATGTTTCAGCTACAAGCTGAATGATTCATCTGCAAGTAACAAACAACGTTACAGTGTAGCGCCATATGCAAAATAATTTATTCAACATGTGATAATACTCTACTCCATGTCATCGTTGGTAAGGAGGAAATGGCCCAGTTTGACTCCAGGAGCATTTCCACCATCAAATATGCAACATTGTACCTTCACCTGTTCTGCTCATCTCAAAGAGGAATGCAGTGCTGTGTAACGACACCACCATAGCCTTTGTTCTCCTGCAGACTTCATTGTGAAGCCAAGGCTGAGCAAATCTGATTCAGCCTGGCAACACCTTATGTATTTTTAATATCATGACATCAATAAATCTGACCTATTGTACAACAGAAGAGTACAAATGTACCACACATGACAGACTCTTTCACTGTGTCCGTTCACTGTAAGGTCTTTTCCGTAAGATCTTATTGTCCATTTTGGGGAGAAGTCATATTTTAGTTTATTGACTTTTATTGTTTCTATTCTTTAAACAATATTTACTTTGCTAGAGTTATAACTAAGGCAGTCTTTGTGACAAAAGGGGACTCTGTGGTTCGGGTTAATGTGAGGTAAAATATTGTCATGCTGATTTCTGGGTGTTTTTTTGTACGTGTCCGTAGCAGATGGAAGTGCCACAGCTCCCCCTGCTGGATAAGACTGCTTACAGCTCCTCTACAGGTAAGCACCACAGATGAACCTGCTGTTTTTCTGATCCGGTACCCCCTTAAATCCCCGTTTACCCCCACACCCCGCTTGTCCTTCTCTATATCCACAGGACTGATTTTCTTGACTGGTGAAATGCCTGGTATTCCACCCTGTCATTTCTGCCCCCCTGAAGTCAGTTCCTAAATACCCTATTCTTTGTCCTAATAATCCAAATTAAATCCAAAAAACACACACACACACACACATAGCCACACAATGGTTTTCCTGCATTTCAGACACATGGTAATACATTATTAATATCTCTGTTGACAATTCAAATGTAAACACACAGACGTAGGTGTTATATAGCCCAGCATCAGGCTCCTGAAGAATGTTGCACATTGATCAAGTTGTCTTGTCTGGCGCCTGCAGAGCATGAAGCCCAAGGGTGGGTAATAATATCTCAGATCTCGCTCATATTTCTCTTATCTCTCAGGCTCTGACAGCTTCTTGTATCCGTCTGTATACCCCTGGATAAGTATAGTTTCTCTGTTCACACTGACATCTTTATCAGTAGCCTTTTATCCTCAGGTTTTTGTTTATAGCTCTTTCTGCACTCTGAACTGACACGCTGAGGGAGAGAGACGCTGTGGGGTAAACAAGGGCCTCCCTGTGTACTGACAAAGATCACAAACAGATGCACATGTGTACACACAGGGACATGCATAAACAAATACGCGCACGCAGTCACACACGCGCACGCACACACACACACACACACACACACACACACACACACACACACACACACACACACACACACACACACACAAACACACACACACACAAACACACACACACACACACAAACACACACCACACAAAAAAAAACACACACACACACACACACACACACACAAACACACACACACACACACAAACACACACACAAACACACACACACACACACATACACTCACAAGTACACATACTGTATATACGGTGGAAGTAAATTTGATTAGGTTTTTTATGTATTTATTTATGTGTGAAATCTGCTGTATAGTTAAATGCATCTATACATTTTATCAGGGATGCCACTAAATGTCTCTTGAGTTGCTGTCTTTTGCTGTGCAACAAAAGCGCTAGACCAATATCAGCAGGTGGAAGCTATCAAATTGCAGTGTGTGTGTGCAGTCGTTCAGGTCTCTTGTTTTGTTTTTCATCAGTGGCCTGAATAATAGGCTGAAGAGATGGATGAAAGGTTTTTGCATTCCCAAAGATGAACACACTCAGGAGAGGAAGGCTGTGTTCCCCGTCACTTCCCCCAGGGGCCTCAAGGGGGCCCAGCCAACTCTGTATCCCCTCTGACATCAGTCACAGACTGCTCCTTCAAGGTAGGCCAGTCACTCATACCTCTGTTTTTAATTACCGTCTGGGGATGAGAGTAAACCCAGTGGATCCTCAGTAGCCAGGTGAGGTATTCATAGCTTAGCCTTATAAATATTCATGGCTGCACACACAGGAGGAGTGTGTGTGGTGAATGGAGAAGTTGGTTTACCTAATAATGAAGGAGGTGTGTGTGTGTGTGTGTGTGTGTGTGTGTGTCTGTGTGTGTGTGTATGTGTGTGTCTGTGTGTGTGTGAGTGTGTGCAGGTAGGTTGAGGGGGTGGGTGTACTAATTTTAAGGATGGATGACTGTATCACTTCCAGCATGGCAGATTTTAATTGTTAGCTATACAAACGTCGCTAATCTGAGATTCTCCCATTTCACAGTCTGATGGATGAGGATGGCAGGCTACTGGAGGTGACTGCAGCCAAGGTTAATCTAAAACTTTTTGATTGAGACAGTGTCTTTTCTAGACAGTAAAACTGCTACACGCACATGAGGTTTAGCTGTCATGGTTCTGGTGAGCATTTCACATTAGATTTCAGAAAGAAAGGAAACTGAGCTTTTCTTAGACCTGCATCAGTTTTGAAAGAGCATTAAGTGTACTCACGAGATGCATGACAAACTACGATGGTCACGAAAATAACTATGCCTGCCATTCAAAAGTCCTTTTTCATCAATGCCCTGTAGCATACTGATTGAATAAATGGTTCCTTATGTTCTTTCTCCTTCTTATTCTATTTGTATGGTGTTATCATACGGTTATGTACATACCGTACCGATTGCTATACATGTATGCTTAGCAAACAAAGATGGGAACCAGTGGAATGAAGTGATGACATTAGAATCTTTTTCTAATGCTCAGTAAAACAAATCTGAACCTCTTAGTTATCTGTGAAAAGCTATGTTGTTTTAAGTTCTACTTTTGGTCTAGTCATATTTGAGTGGTAACAAGTAATTAATGACTGCACACATCACAGGACGAGGTAAAGCAAGACAGAGCCACAGGGCTCTGGAGTACACCTGCATTGTCTCCTGTGATTGGTCAAAGGGCTCTGGAGTACACCTGCATTGGCTCCTGTGATTGGCCAAAGGGCTCTGGAGTACACCTGCATTGTGTCCTGTCATTGGCCACAGGGCTCTGGAGTACACATGCATTGGCTCCTGTGATTGGCCACAGGGCTCTGGAGTACACCTGCATTGTCTCCTGTGATTGGCCGCAGGGCTCTGGAGTACACCTGCATTGTCTCCTGTGATTGGCCGCAGGGCTCTGGAGTACACCTGCATTGTGTCCTGTCATTGGCCACAGAGCTCTGGAGTACACCTGCATTGTCTCCTGTGATTGGCCGCAGGGCTCTGGAGTACACCTGCATTGTCTCCTGTGATTGGCCACAGGGCTCTGGAGTACACCTGCATTGTGTCCTGTGATTGGCCGCAGGGCTCTGGAGTATACCTTCTTTGTCTCCTTTCATTGGCCACAGGGCTCTGGAGTACAACCGCATTGTCTCTTGTCATTGGCCACAGGGCTCTGGAGTACACCTGAATTGTCTCCTGCAACTGTCTGATCTTAATCCAGTATTGCAGTGTATGAAATCACTGACCTCGAGTGGAAGCCATCATCTGATAGTGTCATAACTTCAATATACTATGGATATTTCAAAACTGTGACAGTGAAACGTGACGTCCTTGTTTTCTCCAAGAAAGGCCACTACTGCAGTAGAGATCTGAGCGTGTGGATACAGCTTCTCATGTGATGGAAATAGTCCCTACCATGTTTAGTGTCACTTAACGAGGTGTGATTAAAAATGGGTGACTGGATGAATGAAGAAAAAAAAAACAGTGGATATTACAGCGGTTGCCACGTGAAGCTATAACTGCTTTCCATGGTTTTCTGGGACACATGAAGCGATGGCATGCAGAATGATTTAACATGTACAGCCACTTTACACAGACCCCTTAAAATAGGCCTGTAAATAAATGAACATCTCTTGCCTGCTGTAATCCAATCCAAGTGCTTTTTTTGCTCACCTGCAGCAAAGTGGTGTGTCATCATTATGATTCTCTGAAACAGGCATTAAATAATTAACTGAAGATTAATTAATTTGACTGGAGCTGAGATGGCATAAGTTATGTGCCCTGGTTTAATTTAAGAGTGTAAATTCGAGAATATCTATGACCCACTCTCTGTTTCTAGACCTATCTAGATATGATTGAAATAACTCTGTGCAGAGCACAGTGTCTGCAATGCCATCATACCAACAAAGTAAAAAAATACAGTATATAAAATGTGACTGATGTGATTCTAGAGATGGAAAGGTACGTGCCGTGCACAAGAGGCTGGGCGGCACAGTCAGTTGAAGTACACGTTTTAAAAAGACACAGAAGAATGAATAAAAAATGAAAGTGTGGTTGGCCCATCCAGGAACAGTGCATGCCGTTGCCTGAGGGTGCATCAGCATACTCTCCCTGACGGAGAGCACACATAGCCCTCAGAAGCCAAACCACTCAAAGTGTTCTGCACTGGAAAAAGATGCATGTCAGGAGAGGATGGGCTTGCATTATGCAACTCAGCTTTATTAGTTCCCTCTCAAGTTGTATTAAATTCAGCCCACCTCTCCCTGGCTATGCAAATGAGGCTGTAAATTGCTTTTTAATGGGCTGCAAACAATAACATTCAGATTTTCTTGGTAGAGAATACATCCATGGATATTTTAATCACCATGTTTCTGCAGCAGGAGAGGAGTTCCTAATGGTTGTATTGTATGTGACTTTTATGTATGCACATTATACATTGATGTGTATGTTAAACCTATACATATATATTACGTAAACACGTTTAAAACACACGTTTATTTCCTTAATGGTTCTTGTAGTACGCCTAAGGACTAAGTAGTTGAAGTCATTAGTGATGGTTGAGCTAACTAAAAGTATTCACGTTGCACCAGTCAGGAAGCAAGATACTTTTCTGTTTCAGTTGGTACAGGCATGCACACAACGCTGATAAATAATGGAGAGTATGGGCTGTCCACGACATTTTGCTTGCAGAGGTGACAGACGTCCATCTGACAAATAGGATGAATATAGTGTATGACATTGAGGCTCACCGTTTCAAAAAGGTGTGTTTTCGTTTTGAGAAAGGCAAGCCGTTTAGGCACCATTATTGTAATTGCTCGAATGTAATAGCCTATAGTACCATGGTCACACCGCAGTTAATGCGTCCTCTAAAGAAACAGTCCTGCTTGCTACCAGTGCGCTTAGACTCCACCTCCTCTCTGTCATTGTTTACATGTGCATGAGACTTTATGCATTTTATCTCTAACGTCTTAATTGGACAATTGTAAGACAGAAATCGCTTTGTTATTGTGCGTATTTACGAGGTGTTCTTTAAGATCCGTGTTTGAAAGAAATTGGATAATTAAAAGGCGCTTTCCTGACGCCAGCAACTTTTGAACCGTCCATCCACAGTGGCAATACCGCATAGGCTACTGAGGAAAATTGGCAAAGTACAACTAATCCGTTGCTGCAGAAGAGAGCACTTGCTTTAGGCTGCATGGATACTTAACACAGGATTGCAGGAAACAAGGAAGGCAAGACAAGATGAAACAATTCGCCTGGGATAGATCCAACTGTAACAGATGCAAAGGCTATTGCCCCTGAAACTCCGAAAACGTGAACCTGAATGATAGCACGGATGGTTTTGTGAGGATGACTGCCGCAAAAGCCACCACTGGTGTAGGCGACTCAGGGATCCCCCGGGACAGTGAGAAGAGAAGTGCCAGCAGTGCCTCACCTGCTGGTGCAACATCACTGGTAGTGAGAAGCACAAGGGGATATTCGTTGGACGACTTTGAGACGGTTGCTACTGTTGGTGAGTGATAAAATGTAACGAGAATATTTCATCGTCGTCCAGTTTTCAGCCATGTCAATTTTTGATTGTGCGCTAACTTAGTAATGAGGCGATTGGAGAAATGTCTAAAGCACTCCCTGTTCATTAATTTGAAGATGTCCTCACATGGCTTCAGCGGTTTAAGTGCTGAATATAACGAGATCCCGGTGCTTCGTTAGCAGTTCTGGTGTGTGCCCTCTTTAAGTCCAGAGACAGTGGGGTGAAATAAATCATTTTTATCATGTGCTACAGCTGTGTTCTCTTTCCTTAGCTACAATCCTCCAGATGGCGGTAGCCTCATTAAGTCGAAGCGTTTCTGGCCCTTTTAGAAAAACTCACTATGCAATAATTGAATTGAGTGATTGGTTGACACCTAAACAAAACTACAACACACAAACTACAAGCCTACCTTCTAGTCATGGAAAGTACATGTCGTTTACCTGGCGTCTAGTCTTACATGTGTAAAGTAAATAAGTGAAATTATCTAGCTGTTAGTTTAAAAGAGACTACATCAACTGTATAGAGATGCTAAATAAAACGGCTCACGATACTGTTAACGTATTCATTTGCCTTTGTTTAGGAGTTATCACATGGGTCCCACGTCTAATTCGTTGCCCATGCTAAGCAAAGAACAAACAATTCAAAGAGATGTTTTGTGTGAAGGAAAGGTCCTGATGAGAAGCAGCAATGCGCCTAACTTGCTGAAAATAAACTTCGCCTAGCTGGCCTATGCATCTAGCTGTGTATCTACTGAGAGTTGGCGATACCATTCAATCTCTGCTGGTGGGTGATATGGGGACGGAGGTTCCTCAAAGATTTAATAGTCAATCTGAATGAAAAGCAGCATCATTTAGGCCAAACTGACATCTTCCATAAACATGCTTTATTTACCTGGTTATCTGGAGGAAGGAAATCATGGTTTTCATTTGCCCCTTTCACACACAATGCATATCTGAGTGTCTTATCTAACCGGTTGAAGAGACTGGTATTTTACAAATGATGGTGACTGTAGACGAATGGTAAGGCACAGATGTGCCACACCCATAGCACCTGCACCTTGTCCAATGTAATGCAAGGGTGGGACTCCTGCTTTTGCCTGTATTTTATTTGTATGTAGGAACATATAAGAAGTTCTTGTTCCTTATATGTTTATGTGAGGTGTATTCTGAGTTGTCATTTATCCTGATTTTATTATCAAGATATAGATAACATGTTAATGAAAAGAATAAAAGAGGCGTTAGTTAGACTGACCAATACTGTTTGGCACAGACTGTGCTCTAAACAGTAGCCTACAGTGGCTGCGCTCATCTCATTTCATCCACAAGCTATTGTCTGTCACACCTGGATGAAAGTGTCTGCAGATTGGAACACATGAAACGTATTAAGGTAACGAGTAGTCAACCAAAGCAGGTCAATGGACAGGGGAGAAAAAAACTGAAATCCCCGGTATGCACACATCCCTTATGTGTGCTTGCCTCTCTTACTTCAACTAACCGGTTGACCATATCAGTTGCGTCCTCAAACATAATTGTTAAGTTAATAAGTACATCGTTAATTCAATCGGTACACTTTTGCACCATCTCTGGTCTTAAAGTGGTCAATCACCACAATGCACGGTGGTACTTGAATCTGTCTACCAATATCAACTAGGAATTACAGTTTTGCCAACACCATTCATGTGTGCTTGGCCCCCACATATCTGCCCATCTCACATAAAGGAGATTGTGTTTTTTGTTGTTATAGCAAAGAGTTAACCTCTGCTTATTTCTTCTCCAACAAACAAAACCGGGCTATGTCTCAAGTCCCTGCATTACAGCCTGACCAAATCCACCCTAATGTGGACATACTCGCTCACACCATAAAACTTCCACTGTCACCTACTCACTGACTGAGATTGACAGGACATCACAGGTGGCTACAGCAATCCATTAAATGGAGTATAATAGGCCACATATCTCTCCACACAACCTTCCTTTTCTCAACATTCTCAAACATCACCTGAACCAAACCCAAGTGTTCCTCTCTGTAGCGGCCAGATGATGGCGCTGTGCTGCATGGCTCCATGAGCAGGCTGAACTGCCATTGGATCCTTTGACTCTGGCAAAGTCACCTCCAGGATTGCCTTAGCACATATCAATTTCCCCCAACAAGCTAGTCATTGATAACTCCAAAATCAATTTCTGAACTGCTACCATATACATAGCAACAACCCAAACTGTACATTTACTTCAGTGTTGTTGATAGCCTTGACAATGTATTTCGTAATTCCTACTTCCTATTTTTCTGTCCTATGTCACTCAACATTGAGTTATGCCACCTGTGTAAGCTTTTCAACAGTCTCTCTGATGTGGAACAAATGATCTCTTCATCATGAAAGTGTTCTACCAGCTTTCCTGTACTAACAGATAGACGTCCACATTTGTTGGGTTTAACCTTCAGCCTTGCCTATTTCAGATTATCATTTCATTTAGCTAACAGCCACAGAGTACATGGATCTTTCTCCTATTCTCCTATATGGCTGACTTATTATTAAGTGCTCACAATTATCCATTATTTACTAATGAAATATTGTGTCATGCTGTTAAAAGATTTTCCAATTTTAATTGAGTACATAGGACTGACATTTAGACTTGAAAGATTACACAGGTTGATAAGGACAAAATGCACTTTAACCATCTGCCATCACTTGTCTATAACCAGCAAGGCACCACTAAGCATCTCGGTACTGGATCCTCTGTGGTTGCCTGTCTGACCTCAGCATTAGCCTGTTAAAACTCACACCGTCTAGCCTACGGAAGTGAAGGTAGTGTTAGCTCACTGAAATTGAACCTATAACATTTAAATTCATGAACAGTAGACTTGTATTACATACAAATAACATTACAAATTATATTACAAATAGAAACAAGAGAAAGTAATCTGAGCTAAAATAGTAGGCTTTAGGTTTTGTTTTGTGGTATTACTATTAAGTTGATGGTAGAAATGACAATTACTCTGATCTTTTTTTCAGTGAAATGAGTTAATTATGTCTCCATTATATTATCAGATATGGGATGATTGGGTGCACTACAAAATAGTGAATAGTTTTCATCCAGCATTAGTTTGTGCTGTTTGTTATTTTAATGCATTTCTTCTTATCAGAGCAAGTCAGCTGTCACTGAGGCTATGGCTCACACAGACACAGTCTTTGTCTGTGGCAGTTTTTAGGATAGACATGGAACATGAATTTGATACGGTTGTGAAAGGGCACAGTCTTCAAGCTCCACAGAATGCCCTTTTACCAAAACACCAACAAATCTTATTCTCAGGAAAGTATAAGTCTCATTGTGCACTGCAATACAAGCTTATAAGGAGCTACCTGCAGTAGATTCTGTAGTTATTTGATAAAGAACATCAAAATATGTTCTGATCTTGATGGTTTATGGGTCTAATTAACTGCAATATTCATAGTTGTTTAGGAGACAGAGGTGCGCACACATATTGGTTTTCACAGAGTGGATTTTATGTTATTTGCTTTCATCTCCCCTTCACATGACTACATGAACTTGGCAATGTTTTGAAAAGTAGTTATCTTACAACAACATACCTTTAAAATGATTTCTAATTCAAATTCGCACCTAAAAAAAACGTACAATCTTACAAGATTTCTTCAATTGCTTTACAAAGTCTGTCCTCATCCAGGCTAATAGTTCCCTGTTTTTGATCAAAAGGATTTATGGTGGAAATGCTAAAAACATAGCTAAGCTGTTAGATGATTCACATTCTTACACCAGCACCTGAATATCGTCTTCTCCTGTGTTATGACTGGAAGACCTACATCCGATCATAACATTATTTGTTCTTACAGTAGCTGATTCATTTGATCTATATGTTGCATTTAATTTCAGTTACAGCCATTGTTAATGCACAGTTATGTCATGTTGAATCTGCATTTGTTTGGTCTTTAGGAACAGGTACTTTTGGTCGTGTGGCTCTGGTCAGAGAGCGGAGAACAAGGTGCTATTATGCACTGAAGTCCATGAAGATTGCAGATGTGATTAGGTTAAAACAAGAACAACATGCACACAATGAAAAAGAAGTTCTTATGGAGGTGAACCATCCCTTCCTCGTCCGACTGTGAGTCCCTGCATGGTTGTCAATAGTTCGATTGGTCTAAAGGAAAAGCTTCCTACAGTAAGGCAAGACAAGTCATCTTTAGCTATTTACACTATATCAATAGTTCGATTGGTCTAAAGGAAAAGCTTCCTACAGTAAGGCAAGACAAGTCATCTTTAGCTATTTACACTATATCAATAGTTCGATTGGTCTAAAGGAAAAGCTTCCTACAGTAAGGCAAGACAAGTCATCTTTAGCTATTTACACTATATCAATAGTTCGATTGGTCTAAAGGACAGGCTTCCTACAGTAAGGCAAGACAAGTCATCTTTAGCTATTTACACTATATCAATAGTTCGATTGGTCTAAAGGACAGGCTTCCTACAGTAAGGCGAGACAAGACATCTTTAGCTATTTACAATATATTGTCAAGTTCTTGAGGAATTAATCAAAGTGATTGTTTAGCCACAGTATCAGACAGGTGAATAATGTTCCAATATAAAATCTGCACTTGCACATCAAATCTTTACATTGTGAACATACTTAAAGTGTATGTGAAAAAACAGCTGAAGCTGCGCAGTGTCTTGTAAAATATACTGTCTTGATGGTGCTGTCATTTACCACCTTTAAAATGTGAATCATCCACAGAGAGTTTTATGGTGTACGATTTTTACAGAAGTGACTTCCATGATGCTTTTAGGCTGATGGCACTATGAAACTAGACTGAATGAACAGAGGCATTTGTGCTCCTAGGTATTGGACCCATCATGACGAGCGCTGCCTCTACATGCTGATGGAGTATATGCCTGGGGGAGAGCTATTCAGCTATCTACGCAGCAAGGGCAAGTTCAACAATAACACTGGACTCTTCTTCTCAGCGGAGATTGTGTGTGCCATAGAGTATATGCACGCCATGGAGATAGTATACAGAGACTTGAAGCCTGAGAATATACTACTGGACTCTGAGGGCCACATCAAGCTTACAGACTTTGGCTTTGCTAAAAAACTTGTGGACAGGTATGGATTACTTAATCATCACCACTGTTGACATACTTTAGGTCGAATCCATAAGGACCTTGCAGGATAAATAACTAAATAACAATTTCTCCCTATGAACATTTATTTGATTTCCAGAGCACATTGTGTAGAGAACAGATTGTCAAAGCTGTCCTAGAGGAACCTGTATGATCACTGTAGGCTAATGAAAGTTACAGCTAGCACATGGGTTTAACTCCTTACATGATTACACTCAGTGCCCACATTAAGCATCATATGGAGTTTAAGCAACTCATCAAAGTGTACAGTATATTGGCATTTTCCAGTAATACATCTGTTGCCAACTAAGATCTGTCTTTCACAGTTTGAAACCTAAACCAACACCTTTACCACAGGCATCATTTATAATTATAAGTTATCATTTTTGATTTTTAGGTTTCTTTCACTGAAGAATGCGAGGACTCGCCGGTTTAATTTATTCTAGCTTTTCATGCAGCTAACACAGTCCTAAAATCTGCTAATGGATGAGTGGAGTTTTCTCAGCAATGACTCACAGACTAAGTAGACAGGATATTATGCGTCACTAGTGCCATCCAGTGGATGGAAGCCTGAGCACGATAATAATTCTGCCAACTAATATGAAATTAGCAGCAGTCAAACGACAGTATAGTCAATGTATTGTTTGACTTAATTTCACCTCCTATAATGTTCACTCTAACGTTGCGTTTTGTAAATTCATCGTTGACTTCAGTCCTAGATTCTTGAAAAGCAACATTGCTAGTGGTTTATTAATGAATCCCTTGTTATGAAAACAGAAAAGAAGTCAGTTTGTGTGCAGGTGTATGGTAGTACAGAGCCAACAGAGGCAGACAGAAATCACATTATCATTACACCTGAGATAAAGAATTTTTATAAGAAGTTATTGTTATGAAGACTTACACACAGGCCACAGGAGATGCTGCACATGTATAGATCTTTGTAAGACATTACATGGTTGAAAGGAGTGAACTAATGCTGATACAGACTCTGCCTCTCTATATGTAATCAGAACCTGGACTCTATGCGGTACATCAGAGTAGTTACACTTTGACACACTCTGCCTCTCTATATCTGAATAGAACCTGGACTCTATGCGGAACACCAGAGTAGTTACACTTTGACACACTCTGCCTCTCTATATCTGAATAGAACCTGGACTCTATGTGGAACATCAGAGTAGTTACACTTTGACACACTCTGCCTCTCTATATCTGAATAGAACCTGGACTCTATGCGGAACACCAGAGTAGTTACACTTTGACACACTCTGCCTCTCTATATCTGAATAGAACCTGGACTCTATGCGGAACACCAGAGTACTTGGCCCCAGAAGTCATCCAGGGCAAAGGTCATGGAACAGCAGTGGACTGGTGGGCCCTGGGGGTGCTCATCTTCGAGATGCTTTCCGGGTAAGTCGACCCTCTTTTAAAATCATGATATTGGCCAAAAGCCGTCCTGACGGTATTGTATGTTCCATCAACTACGTCAGCCGTAGTAAACGCTGGATTCCCATAGCAGGACAGACGTCCACTGTATGGTACAGTCATTTGGGTGTCGTGATGTGAGATGGCAGGAAGCCTCTCAGACAGCACTACGAAAGCAGCGCTGCCTGGCGGATAGTTTGCCTCAGTATCCACTGTTCACTTGCCAAGTCAGCCATTGTGCTGGGCTGGACAGAAAAGAGGTTCATTCAGAGTTGTAAGGCTCATATGTCAGCGTCTCGCTAAAGTGTGGTATCCTTACCAGCGTGGGATTATTATTAGTCTTTAAATAATATTACTGTTGTTTGGTCCAATGCCAGACTATGAAATGAGGTAATCCAATATGCAACTGGGAGGTAAGTCAGTATGATAGAGTTTATTAGACCCCGCTGGTGTCGTTAAGGATAGTGACGATCTTACTGAATCAAAAGATGGCTAAGGTGAAATAGTTTCCCTCAGAATTTCGATTCAAATTGTGAAACTGGATTGTGAAATAATTCTCTTTTCTGCTTTGTTTGTTTTGGAATTCAACAAAGGTATATTCATATGGAACGTCAAGATATGACATGAAATGATAGATTATACAATATGTTTTTTGACCATTATGATGTGATTGGTTTAGGAACAAGCTTAAAAACTATGCCCTCCCACCACCAGAGGTCATTCTAGGGCTAGAATTGAGATCCACAGCACGGCACCCTCTGAAATCTCAAGTGATTGACATGTTCTAAACCCTGTGGAAGTCCACGCAATTACAGCATCTTAAGAATTGCAACTAAATGGGTTTATGTCATAATCAGACTATTTATATACGATGGCTCATATCAGTGGAAAAAAAAAAACCTCTTACCCCAAACATTTGATAGCCATGTTAGCTTAAAGGATTTGGGTAAATTGAGTCTGACTGGCCTACATTCAGTCAGCTTGGCCATGGAGTAAGTGACCTTAATTTCCTACAAATGAGCACCGGATGTTTGGATGAACGTGCTTATCGTGGTGCCAATGATAACTGGCTTGGGACTGCGTTTCTTACTCAGGAAGGGGTTAGAGTTCATTGAGTGTAAAATGTTTAGCACATTTAGAATAAGAGGGATTTTTATAGCAGATTTTATGGCGGTGCTCAGAGAACCCCCACATAACCGACCCAGACAGAGACTATACAGAGACTTCGACAGCCCTCTCTCCATGTATGTGGAGCTTAGTGTTGACTTTGTGTCAATGCCTCTGCACAGATAAACATCTAAAGTGTATTGGATTTCAGCCATAATAAAAGTGCTAATGAGTTTAATAGAAAAAGAATAACATCTCTCAATGTATACCTTTCATCAGTGACCTTAAATTTGGGAATGCGTCTTGCACTGCTAAAAAAGGAGCCATTTTCACCTCATCTAGGTCATATTCCATCTACCTACAGGCTAAGAGACACATGGACGGCACACATCCTGTGTGTATTGGCGTGGACTTTCACTGATTATGCCAAGAAGACTCTACATGACTGTATATCCCCTTTGACAAGCTAAACGTCTGCTTCTTGTATTGAAAATGTCACGGCATCAAAATGGCGTTTTCCATTCATTCACCCCTTGATAGAAAGATTGACCTCCTCCTCACACCCGCGTGCCCCCGTGAGCCCCACTGATGGCTCCAGCTGATGTCCCCCCCCCCTCCCCTCCCCCAGCAGTCTGACTCACTCGGCCCTAATCTCTATGTACCTTTCACAGGCCCTGTGTGTGGCTCTGACCCCATTCCCCCTGTAGAGTGGCCCATGTGTGGCTGCGGCGGCGGCGGCAGGGCAGGAGACCATGTTATCATTGGCTTCCAGTCTGCTCCTTCTTGGCAACGGCTCAAAAAGGAAGGAAGTTTGGCTTTCCATGGTCTTACTCTGCCATTGCGAGCAAATAAGATGAACAGTCTTAAGAGAAGGCAGCGCCACACCGAGCTAGTGTGGGAACTGGCAAACAAGTTCCCTGGTGTTATTTTATTTATCTGTGCTGGCTATCTGTTCGGGAGAAGAGTAAGGCACTTAATCCAGGATGACATGAAGGAAGAGAGTTGAGCATGACACCATTGCTTTTTAACGGCCTTGAGCGTTTGCAAACGCATGAACCGTCCTGACCTCTTTAGCCTTGGATTACCAAAAGGTAAAGGCTGCCAGCCTCCTTATATGAAGCAAACACAACCCACCGCGTCCGGTCACAGTAAATCAGGCTCACTTTGAAGTGTTTGCCCCTTAAGTGAATGTCCTTTGCCCCTGTGGTTCCGGGGAGCTCAGGCGTTTTCCCTCAGAAGCCAAGACTGATGGTCTCTAAATTCTTAGGTTTGGAAACCTTCATAATGGCATACTTGTTTTGTCAAAGGTCTCATACTTGCACCCTGAAATATTTAACAGGTCTTTCCGAAAAGCACCTCTTATTCCCTAAGGTGAGGTGATGCTTCAGCTTTAGTCATGGCCCTTTCCACATTACGTAATGCTCTCGACATCTGGGTCACCTCTGACTAAGCCACCCAAATGTCTCCTGATTTCAGATTTTCATTTCTACATAGTTTGAAATATCTCTATAGTTGCACTGTACTGGCTTCAAACTGTAATTAGAGATCCAATTTTAGTGGTAATAACTGTTTTAAATCTCAAACAGTACATGATTTATGACAACTGCGCTACTGAAAAAATTTAGGGGTGCTTTAGCTGTCAATGCATCATTTAACTCCAATTCAATTGTTATTTCTAGGTGCTTTATATACTATAGGTACTGTTTGGAAGTACTCTGTATTTTGTACGCTGTAAGCGCTCCCATCCACACACAGTGGAATATCAATATTCTATCAATAATACGTAATTATACAGAATATGTTCTGATTTTAAGAGTTATGTGTTATCTAAATGAAAACAACTGTGCTTACTTTGGGTAGAGTCTACCCCTGAACTGGGGATTTACTCTGAGGTCCATGAAAGAGTAATGTTGGCCAGGGCACAGGTGTTACATAAATACAGAGGGCTTGCATAACAGTGTGAAAGTCTGCGCGGCCATCTATTAGGACCTGCTTGAATAATAACCGTCTGGACAGATTTGGTGCTGGCACTTGTCTCCTTCATGTCCAGACTGGGCTGACAGAGTTGTCCTGTCCTCTCTCACTCCAGGCGGCCTCCTCCTCCATTTTTGCCATGCCTCTGACTTTTTTTTCATCCTGTAGAAGTCATTTGTACCGTTAGTCTGTCGCCCACTGACCCACAAACTAGATTTAGAGAGACCTCAGGGACTCCCAGAGCTCTGGTGTTCATAGTGTGTTTAGAAGCCCTCCCCTGGAAAACCCATTAAGCCTTGTGCATTAACGTCCCTTGGCCAAAAAATCATTAAAAAGTCATAACAACTCCTTTTACTGTTGAACCTCTGAATTAAATGACTATTCAGTTATTTCCGTTGTAGATTAGCAAATGTTCTTTTTACACTAAACTCTGGGACAGTAAGCTGTATACTATCAGAGATCCTATAAAATATCCTTTTAATGATCACAAATAGGCCTGAATACTTGTACTATTTTGCCAGTTTGATCTGTTTTTTGTTTGTTTGGTTGGTTGTTTGCACCTGTGCCTTTTTGAAAATAGTTTATTTCCAGAGGACTACCTAGAAAAAAATGCACTGTCAATGAATACAGAAGAGAATAACACAGTGCTGTTCAATTCATTATAGTCACTTGAAGTGTCATTGACTTACAGCCCCTGATTAACAAGCAAAGAGAAACTCTGGGTTTATTTTCACATTCACGGCAATGGGCTTACCTGTACTTTTAAAATCTCAATAATTTGTCAACTGTCTTGTTGGCGGATGTATATGAAAACATGAGAAAAAACGTGAGATATCATTTATTAAACTAAATGCTCATCTATATGCTGACTATTCTGGCATTACAGCTGTCATGTTTCAGTGCCTTGTTCCAAGTTGGAGGATGTGATTAATGTGGTTATTTCCAATGCATATTTTACAGTAATGTCCTTCTATGAATCATTTAATCCCACTAGTACGTTTCCAGCCATTGGCTAAGTGATGTGTGTGTGATTTATGCTTCTTGCTTTCTGTTTTAGGCATCCTCCCTTTTTTGATGACAACCCTTTTGGCATTTATCAAAAGGTTCTTTCTGGCAAGATGGACTGTCCCCGCCATCTGGACTTCTATGTTAAGTAAGAGCAGAGGAGTGCCCGATGGTGAAAATGCCTCGGTTTCTAAGAAACGTCTGATTAGGTTATGTCTCACCTGTTCATCATTGGTGAACTTCCAAATGAAAAGAGGTTAGATCTTTGCTAGCAGGCTCTTAATGAACCTCCAGGGATATGGCTGTTATTTGTATCAGATCCTGGTAATGTAGTTATGTAGAGTGTTTATTGTGCTCCTGATGCTAATGAGAAGTGACCACCAAAGAACCCAACATAGAACTCCCCTATGTATCTGGTGTGTGTTGTAGTTCCAGGCCATACACGCTCGTGTTGAAATCAGTCAGCTGCTAGAATTATTCAGAGAAATTGCAGGTGTGGAGAGAGATTATTTTTTAAGAAGTGACAACAAACAGCATATGTCATAAGTGTGTGGAGAGGTGATTTATTACCTGGTAATCATCACTGGAGATATTCAATTTGAACGAGGTATAATGGGATCAGATACTAAACTGTATGAAGTATTGTGAAAGGTGTCCACTGAACTGACTTTATAGCGTTATATATCTAAGCAATTGCCATCAACCTTGCACGGCTTCTGCCTTTGCCTCGACAGAAAGGCTGTCAGGTTACATCACATTAATCTAGATTTAGACAGCTGCAGGAAGAACAATAATCAACAATAAGAATTAATGTGTATCCACTTTCCTTTCAGCTGTCTAAATAAAATCCATACCGTAGATGTTTGATCTTCTCAAATATTTTATGTCAGCTGTGAATCATTTTAAGTGATGTGGAACGTAGACTTACATATGCAGAAAACAGTTAAGGCACAAAAATGGGGAAGCTTTGATGAAATGTCTATCATGTGTAGTTGAAAGTAGGACAGCTTGCATTATCAAAGTAATATATCAAAAAACCTTCAGTACTTCCTGTTCCTTTAGATATGTGTTGACACATTCATGGCAAACAGCAAATGTAGCAATAATATTTTCTAACATTAGCTGACAGCTGTCACAATGCTCTGGAAAAGGGAAAAGAAAAAGAAACAGGACTGGAATATTCATACGGTACACATTTGAGAGCCTGTCACGTGACTAGGAGATTTTGCCTAGCACTACCAGAGCAGGGGCGTCCCTCTCTACCTTCAAGAAGCTCTTGAAGACCCAACTCTTCAGAGAGCACCTCCCTTCCTAACTGGCACCTTGGCTTAACATGCACTTAAGCAGTGACAGTCCCGCACTTCTTTTTTTCCTTTTTCTTTCTATGTCGCTTTCTAAAAGCAGTATTTATTGTTACACCAGTTTTTTATTGCTCTTAGCTTGACTGTTCTCTCCCTTGTACGTCGCTTTGGACAAAAGCGTCTGCTAAATGACTAAATGACTAAATGTAAATGTACACAACATCATCTGTATTTCCTCTCCTTCTACACTCAAGCACTCTTTTCCTGTCTTCTGCTTCTTAAAGAACCATGTTCATGATTAAGAAGGCATTGTGGGCGACCACTTCACTTCGCTTCACTCAATTTCTTCTGTTGTCTGTTTTTAGAGACCTCCTGAAGAAGTTACTTGTTGTTGACAAAACCAAGCGGCTGGGGAACCTGAGAGTAAGTGGCCACTGTAGCTTGAACCCTGACCCCAAAGAGCACCTACCGCATGCCACTCCATTCTTTCTTTCCTCCTGTCGTGACCTGGAACAACTAAATCTGTTTGAAAAGAAAAAGTTTCAAAGCAAGTTTCGCTCCCCCACTTCCCTCTCTCAGCATGAGAGCGAACCAGCCAGTGTTGTTTTTCAGCTGTTTGTGCGTTTTGGAGCTGACTGACCCCCTCGGTCTGGGAGATTTACGGGCTGAGGCGCGTCGCTGCGTGTCCAGAAGCTGCCTCTGATGTATTTTATGACGGCCATTAATGAGCCTCTGCACCGCTGAGGTCAAGTACATTTAACTCTTTGTGGGGCACAATTGAGCCGTCATGGGTCAGTGTTATTGATGGTTGGGGATTGAGCTATGTTGGGCATGTGGAGAGCCAAAGGTCCACACCATGCCTACAAAGCACTCAACAGTGGGAGATAAAGACACAAGGGGCCCTATCTTGCCGATCAGAAACGCAAGTAGGACGGCGCCAAGCGCAAGTAGCTGTGTGGGCGGCTCTATGGCGCAGTTGCTATTTTAACGGCGGAAAAAACACACTTGCGTCCAGCGCAAGTGTCAAAAGGGTTGGTCCAAAGGAGGTTACTCAGCCATAGGTGTGGTTTGGGCGTAATATGCAATAAACCAATCCGAGCGTCATTTCACATTCCCTTTAAGAGCGAGGAGCGCATAGTCCATAGCGGCTTGTTATTTTGATGGCGGAATTACCTGGTGGAAGACCGGAAAAGTTCACAGCCGAGGAGACCGACGTGAGATTTACACCAATTTTTTGGCAAGCCATATATAATTACAAGGAAAATAAAGTATTTACCACTTGAGGAAATCATTGTGATACCCATATCCAAGATATTTTAAAAATAGGCATACATCTAGCGTAGCCTACACATTGACCCAAATGATTCAGGTTAATTGAAGCTGCGTGACATTTGATTTATTGTATGGCTTTGTAAAAAGCCGGGAGATAGATATATATGGGGATGCGAGAAACCCTCCAAAAGTAAGCAAAGTCAAGCAAGCATGTCAAGATATTGCCGTGATTGTTTCTGCAACGGGGCACCCGAAAACGCTATAATGACGTCCGGAGACGTGGGACATCCAAGCTGGAAGGTAACACACGTTCTCGTGCCTTCACGGGAGGTGGATCTGCCTCGACCCATGATCTGACGGCAGCAGAGGACATCGCCACGTCTACCCTCACGCCTGAGAGCCTGCAGGGATTTGGGGGCATGGAAATCGGCACCCAAGCCAGTGCACCAGCTGACCAAACCCAAGGTACATACATAAAGTCCACATACACAGAGATGAGTTTACAAGATTTATAATAATACTGGCATTAAATAAATGCAACAAAGCCATACAATAAATCAAATGTCACGCAGCTTCAATTAACCTGAATCATTTGGGTCAATTGTGTACGCTAGATGTATGCCTATTTTTAAAATGTCTTGGATACGGATATCACAATGATTTCCTCATGTGGTAAATACTTTATTTTCCTTGTAATTATATATGGCTTGCCAAACAATTGGTGTAAATCTCTCGTGAAGACGACAGAAGTAAAGTGTAGCCTATAGGTCCTATACTGTGCGGGCAAGCACATGCGCCCTTAAAATAGCGTTCTGAATACGCGTTACAGACTTTAGACATTGCGCCTCACATTAGACCAGCTTTTTTTTGGTCAATGGCGCACGGCGCACGGCGTTGTTTTGAAACTGCAAAATACCACTTGCGCCAGAGAAACGCCTTCTCTGTTCCGCCCCCGCCCATGTCGACGCAAGTTCATTTCGAAGCGCGCCTCTGGAGGAAAAATCGCGCTGTGCGCCGGGTGCAAGATAGGAATTATACATGCGTCGGTGACAATGTCAATTGCGCTGGGTGCAAGATAGGGCCCAAGGTCTGCTACACCATGCCGGAACAGCCAACAGTAGGAGATAAAGAGAGGTCGCTTCTCCATTAAAGGAGGCAACCATTTTGCCTGAGAGTTGGTTTTTTTTTGTGGCCTCACCTCTGGCGCAGTGGCCCAGATGATGAGTCTGTGTTCTGTGTTAACACTAGTCATGGTCAGAGGTTATGGAGATCACACCCCTGTCTGAGTCCATGTCAGCTTTGTCCTTCCAGTGAGGTGCCCGAGTGTCCAAATGCCCAGCTTGATGTCTTCAGGGAATGGCTGAATGGCTGGAATGAAGCACAGGTTTTGTTCCAAGTACAGTGTATATTGAACAAGTCATGATTACTCCCATAGAAAAAAAATGAGAATAATTGGATTCTTTGCTGTTATTTTTTGAGAAAAATTGGATTCATTTAGCTTAGTTTGTAGGTCGAGTGAAACAATATCTCCATTTATGAGGGAAATAATGTTCTGGAATGCACTGTTTTTAGTCTTCCCCTGAGGTTTTTACATATAAAACCTAAACATGGAGTGGTTATATATATGGTAGCAACAGTAAAGGTATTTGTGCGTCCCAAGGTATATTCTGAGATTTAAACCTTTTCATTTGTTAAGTAATTTAGCTTAGCTATAGTTACACACGAGAAAAGGAAATAATTCCAACCTGATCCAACCCCCTTAACGTGTTTTAACCCCCATTGTGGCTCTGGCATGGTCGAGTTTGATGCCTTTTCCTGTGGTGTCTTTTCTATGACTGGACTGAAACATGTGAAAGCTAGTATATTGTACTGCTAAAACAATAAGCACAGTTGTATGCCCTGTGTAAAATCACTCACACACCTAAAAGAACAATGCGGTTTTAAAGATTGCTCCAAAGTGCATGTGTCAACCGATGCACAACATCAGTGCCTGCAGAGAATGATTAATAATTACTGAAGTTTGACTCAAGACAAAATGAGTATTGACATTTTTGTATCTTCAGTTGTCAAAGCCTGTCTCTGGCCAATTACTCTAGGGTATTCAATTTTTCTTCCCATTTTATGAGATTAATGTCTGAGGAAAGAATTCACTTGAGTTTAGATGTCACTGACTTCAAGTAATGTCACTGACAATAACACTGAATCCAAAACAACAAACACAGAAGCGAAGCCTATAGGAAATGCCGTCAGCAGTTATTGAAACATTTCCACAGTAATGCGCTTGAAGAGGGAATGGTAACCCCTGTATTAATAAGGCTGCCCCAACACTAGTGTTAGTGCCACATCTATGAAACAACAGCAGAATCACCAGGCATGGGGATCAGTAGTCTGTCTGCGTCTGTACATTAGGCATTCATGTCAACTTTTGCTGATTGTCCATAAATTATACAGATTTCCCCCCATTTAAATTGCTTATAATACACACAATTTACGAATTATAAAAAAACGTGGTTAAAAATGTATTGTGTGCTAGTTGATTTGAGGGCGATAACTCATGAACACACGGACACACACGCACACACAAACACACTACGATAAACATATAACAGCTCAACGCTTCTTCTGGAAGTTTCTCACATTATGACTTATTGTTCAAGCAGTAATTCTTATTCATATGAAAACTATAAGGCCTTTGTATTGTTGCCCAATAATAATAAGTACATTCATTCTTCTCAGCTTCCTTACAGTAAACTGGCAGGCATTCGAAGGGCTTGACGTATATGAATAGGTGCTTTCACTCCCAGGAAATGTTTGCCAGGAAGAAGTTTAAGAACAAAGCCTGTTGGATGCATTCAGTTCTAGTTAGCAGGCCACATCAAGGGCTTTCCCCAGGAAGGAGTTGTAGCTTGAATAATCCTCCTCTTTGTCATGACTTCACATTCATTTTTGTTGAAGTGAGTATCCCAGTTGAGTATACTCCGCTCATTGTGGCTGATGGTGGTGTTGTGTTTGTCATGTTAGAGTAAAATATACAGCTTTTAAAAGCTTAAGCCTCTCACTTGTAATTTCCCCAGAGAAGCCAAAAGCTAGCATTCTGAGGTGAAAGGCTACGCCAACCAGTCATTATGTTTTATGTTGTAATAAGGATCATTTGAATTCCCATGTGCATTTACTGTGGTGCAGCGCTACCACACATTTGGTTTGCAAAAGTATTTGTGACTCAACTCAAACTTTGACTATGTATTTGAGCGTTATGTAATACATCAAAGTCTAGTTTTTATATCTGTTTTTACAGTTACTTATATTTAAATAAAACGTGCCCCTTTATGTAGGACGTGCTGGGACACAGAACCCAGAGGGAAAAAGGGGCATATTCTCCGGGCAGATTCTTCTGGAACATCTGGTGCTCAAACTGTGTTTGTGTCTGTCTCTGTGTTGGTTTATCAGGCCTGTAGGAAGTTCTCCCCAAGCTAGCACAGGGCAATTCAGTGCTTTCTCAGAGAGGTGATCCAAGTGTGTGTGTGCGCATACAGTGTAGAGTCATTGAGATAGCAGCTGTGTTGACACAGATTACTGTGGAGAAGCACTCTTAACACCCCGGTCTCCATAAGCAATGGACAAGAGTTGGCAGATCGCCTACTAGATCCATATAAATGGCTATGTCTTTAGAGGAGCTGTAGCTTTTTATGTCTTCATGCCTTACACCCTTTCCATAGCATTTGTGACCAAGAGTGATCTGGTTCACAGGTAGAGTGCAGTGGTCACTACATGGGTCATGGAAGAAATGTTGTCCTTTAGTGTGAAGGTAACCTCCGAAGAAGCCTTGCTGTGCAAATAGATGTCTCCCCTCTTGCTGTGTACACTTACTGTGTACTTAATCTCATTATTTCCACAAACATTCCGTTGTGTTAATTAGCGTATGCTATCTGTTGTTGTCATAGGATTGATAGCAAGTTTTTTTTTTTTTTAAACTTTTTTTTTGTGTGAAGTGTGTGCTATCAGTGAGGTGGTTAAAATAAGGTGGCTGATATTCCCAGATGGGTGTGTGCTGGGTAAATGTGCTTTAGATACGGAGCAGGGCTTGTGAGAGAGGCACTGGGACTTGTCAGCTGAAGATTCCCAGAGTCCTCACGGCCAGGCACCGGCCAGGAACAAAGACAAACTGTGGGGGATCACTTTATCATCATTTGTGTTCTGTCTCCTCCTCTGAACTTTCCCATGGTAACACTACAGTAAGTGGGGACTTAGCCACCAGACCAGGCTTAGTGGAAACAGAGAGGAAGAGAGGGCCGTGCTCCTACATGCATGACCCACATGAGTTCTAATAATATACTAGTCTTCCGGAATGATTTATAACACACAGTATATTGACGTGCAAAACCTATGAGAGAATAGTTTGATTCTTTTTTTTTAGTATAAACATCTTTAAATTGAATTTACAGTAAGATGCTAAGATTGCTAAATGAAGATTCATTTTATCTCCACAGAATGGTGCTGATGATGTGAAGAGACATCGATGGTTCAAGGTTATTGACTGGGAAGCTGTACCACAAAGAAGAATGAAGGTGATTAGAAATACTCACTTTATGTTTGGGAGATCAGTTTTCATCTGTGGCAGAGCGAAATCAACTTTGTAGTAATCTAGACTTTTAAGTAGTAATCTAGACTTTTAAGTAGTATTTTAAAGTGCCTTGATATTAATTTCTAATCCTGCAGAGAGTATGCAAAGCCTTACTTATTCAGTTAAACAGTGCAGTAGATCTGACTGCATCCCTGTGTACCCCATTTGATATCCCTGTATCTACATTTACTTTTATCCAAAGCGACTAACAAGGATGTACTGTATACTATTTTACACTGATGGCACACTGCACCTCAGTAGCAATTAGGGGTTCAGTGTCTTGCTCAAGGACACTTTGACAGGGAATCAAACTAGCAACCTTCTGATTACTAACCTACTTCTCTACCTCCTGTACCACTGTCACCCCCTATCTAGCCACCCATAATTCCCAAGGTCACCCACGAAGGAGACACATCAAACTTTGACTCTTACCCAGAGGAGAAGAGGAGGAGGGAGCCACCTGTATCTCCAAAGGACCTAGAGACATTCAAGAACTTCTGAATCGCCCTTTCATTTTCTCACACAGTATTACGGCTGCAAGGTACTTAAGCTGTAGAGGGAAAGGAGAGGTTTCTATTCTTCACTGACCCTGCGGAAGGGTCACTTGAGTGGGAGGGGGACCTACTGGACCATGGCTTGACAGTGCATGTGCAGATTGTTGTCAGTTGCTCTTTTAAGTAGGACACAAAGCAGATGTGGCCAGGAGTTACACCTAGTTTCTCTTCCCTAGAGTATCAGGAGAGACCCGAGCAGAGACATTTTTTTTTGTAAGGAGAGACCTCTCCTCTTCTCTTTTCTACAGTATCGTACTCACATGGTGTTTGATCAAGACAAGGACATGATGTTTGCCTTCAAACAAATGACAATGGAGATCAAACACCTAAACCTAAATGTCATCTACAGACAGTAGACTGTTCATCAAACTCAGTTTATAGTTAATAGAGGCACTGTTTAGAAATATAGGAGTGGAGGGGCATTTAGAGAGGCTTAATGATTGCTCCTTGTGTCTTGCATTGTTTGAATGGATCACATGCAGTGGCACGTCTAAGCAAAGGTCTCTGTTGGCGACCATCAGTCAGAGGGCTTTCACAGTCACAGTACATTTGAATTTGTCTTACTAAAGATTATTTTATTTCTGTGCTTTCCTCTCTCCAGTGTCCCCACAATATTTAGGTCATCCCCTCGTTTGCCTGCAGTCTGTTTAAGGGGGTCTGATCTTTTGGCCTCTGGTTACATACAGTAGGTTTAAGTGGACTGTTCTAGACCTATTAAAAGTAATGAGCTCCCTCTAAAGAGTGGTGGAGATGAGCCCCTTTATTCTTTACAGGGCTCTCTCTCAGACACCCCGGGGCATCTCTGGGGACCCCGCTCGGGGTCTAGCCGTCTCCATTAGGGGGGACCAGCCTGAGGAAGTTAAGCCCGCCTGAAGACCATCGCCTCAGGAAGCTTGTTAACTGGCAGAATAAGCCATGCAGTCCTGCTATCAGTAATCTGCTTTGGTGCTGTACAGATTGCAGCAACAGGCTTCTCAAGGCCATAAGTTGTGTTCGCTGGGTTTCTTCTTCCTGATGTTATGGTTATTTGAAGGACACTGTTTATTGTTGTCTGTTCATCTTGACAAAACAAGCACACTGCAAAGGGTTTAATAGTCGTGTCTAATTTCACAGATAAGTTAAAAATAATTGAAAAATAATGTGAAAACTACCTTACAAAAGCTACAGAATTCTACAAATGGCATAGATAGTCTGACTGGCTGAGAAGGTCTACATTTCAAGACTCTTCCTTTTTGCTGCAGATGGACTTATATAATATCCTTGATTTCTGTCTGTCTGTAGATAAATAAACATTCGCAAGGACAGCAAGTGGAAAATATAGTGGAGTTTATGGATGGTTGTCAGAGTCTTGAGAAGGAACAGCTTCTGCTTATTTGAAGCCAGATGTGTTTTAATTAAAGTGGCATCCCGTCAGCCGTGGAACTTGTTTCAGGAGTCTTGTGTCAAATGATAGAAACTCTTAATGGAGTTCTTTGAAAGCCAATAGCTCCATATAGAGAAAGCCAAGCGTACACGCAATCAAGGGACACTGGAGAGGAATTGCTGTTTGATTGCTCAAATTTGGAGGCTGCTTGAGACTCATTGTAGCCAGATGTTGAAAAGGTACAAATAGGCCGCAAGGTGAAGCACGAAAAGTGCTTTAGAAAATGAATCCCGTTCCACTCACTGGCATCTACACAATCTTTAGCTTATAAAAAAGAACGAGTCGTGGTTAGTTACCAAAAAAAAGTTCGTCGCTGATTTTCCAGTCGATTGTCTATATGGCTTTGTTTTATGCAGAACTAGAGACTTCAGAGCGTAATAAGATTTTTGTCGGGAGCCGTGCCACGGTTCGACACGTGATCATGCTACACCAATGAGAAGGCTGCTTTTTGACAACAGAATGGAAAAATGGCGGCTCCCGTGCGGTTAGAAACATCGTTAAAGATAGAGGAAAACACTTGAACATCCTCAAAATTGGGCTAAATTAATTCTATTTAGTGCTGTATACATAGCCGCGTCCAAGAAGAACAATGAAGCAAATATACGATAATGTTATTTTTATGTTAAGTCATTTAGATCAAGTTTGACATACATGGGCATACACATTACTGACGATCTTACATGGACTGTGAACACCCAGCACACCGAAAAAATCAAGGCAAAGACTGTACTTCCTACGTCAGCTAAGGTGATCTTAACTAAGAGAAATCATAGGCTTAGATGATACACAAACAATTCCATGCAACATTGTAAGAAGTCATTACAGAAATACAATAATCATCCCAACTTTAGAAATCCAGCGAGGGGGTTGACTTTTCCTCATTGATCTGGAGCACTCACACCTTATTGTAAGCCCTGTCAGACCCTTGTTTGTAATTGTGATTAACATTAAATAAGGGTTCAATACATTATATCAGTAAGACACAGCACAAAATACAGTAGTAATAAGGATAAGTGCAACGGCCCAGTGGTTGAGAAACACTGCACTAGGACATCAAGTCTGACATGCCATCAGCGGTTGCGCAGTGAAGAAAAGCCATGTAAATGCTTGAATTCTGAAGTGTGAAGTTTGCCCTTCTCAAATGCATATGTTGATACTCATGCCAATGTGGAAAAACTTCTAAACAAGCTGGGTCTTTAAAACGTCACCTGATAGTACATGGCAGGGAAGGTCCACATAAATGTGCCTGACCTTTTATATGTTTACAATATGTAAAGGCATTTTCACTGGCATTTTCATATGCAAAAACATACTATGTGGGAAAACATTTACAAGGTCTTCAACTCTGTTTGTGTGTGTGTGTGTGTGGAAGAGAAGACTGGAGAGAAGCATCGTGAAGGTGCCCAGTGTGTGCACACTCACACTCACACACATGCACATCCTCATATAGGCTGTAAGGTGAACCCTGTTTCCGTTTCAACCCGCTACACTGTCTGGCATCTACAGATGTGGCAGTCATTGCTGTAAGTGTGCAGACAGATTTGCCATGCACTTTATATGTTTTCACAGGGACTGGCAACAGGACATGTATCATTGACATTACCAAGGTGTCATCAGCTCTTGGAACCAGTGTTCAGCCTTGATCGGAATTCAAACATTTTCTGGGTGTGACTCCACAAGTGCCTTTAATGGCAAAGGAAAAAAAAAGAAATTTTCTGTTGCATGTAAGAAAGATGAGTACCTAAAGGCTTTTAAAAGTTTAGGTACTAACTTAAACTTGGAGCAGTCAACATTTGCATTTCTTTGCCAGTATGTATGCCACTTATATGATCAGTCGGCTGCTGATAATGTAAATAAAGCTAGGTTCAAGGCTTTCTGTATGACATCATCAGCCTTGCCAGAATTATCCATTCCCCCTACCACTGATGCCCTCCATCAGCACTGCAAAAGGGCAAACTACCAGGCTGCAATAATGAGGTCCTGTCTCAAACATAATATAAGTGCTCCATCACCTGCTGGATATGGTTGGCAAATAGAGGATGAGAAACTTGCACGTCACCTGGATGACTAGAAATCCGGCCCCGGACAGTGTTTTGCATGTGATACACTGTGGCTGCAAAGGTGCCTGTGAGACAGACAGATGTTTTTCTGCAGGATTGTGTTGCATAGTTGACCTATGTCGTTGCTGTAGGAAATGGAAGGTAACTGTCCTGACACTGACACTGACACTAACAGTGAGGACTGAGTGTCCCTAATCTGTTACTTCTTATTCAGTTTTGTACAGTTTTATATATCATATTTCATGTTTCATAAAGAGTGTTTTTATGGTTCATTAGTGTTGTTTTCATTTGTGGAAGAATGAATGAATGAATGAACAAACAGATGGTCATTGGTATTTACAATTACTGCCTTTTATTGATACATGGAGGTTTATTTGTCACATACATAAAAATACTACTGTTTTTTCTGTGCGAGTGTGAAGAAAGAAAGATCAAAAAAATATTTTTCATAAATAGCAAGAGGGAGTTTAAAGAGCAGTGTGTGAAAAAAGGTGTAATTGATGTTTTATAGTCATTGTGTGTGTTCAGGATAAGGAATGCTTGAGGAAAGAAGCTCCTCCTCAGTCTCTGTTCTGGTCTTGTAGCAGCAGAGAAGTTTGCCTGACCTCAGTGTTTTGAAAAGTCCATGGTCAGGATGTTAGGAATCCTTTACAATACCTTGGGCGCTGGTAGGTAGGTCTTTTCTTGTAGGTCTCCTGCAGAATATGGAGAGATGCTCTGATGATTCGGTGCTGCAGTCACAGGCTGTACAGTTCCCATACCAAGTGATGCTGTCAGGACACACAGCTGATGGTGCTGAACTTCCTCAGCTGATGTAGGAAGTACAGTCTTTGCCTTGATTTCTTCGGTGGGTGTTCACAGTCCATGTAAGATCCACAGGTATTCCCATGTATGTTAAACTTGATGTAAATGACTTAACATAAAAATAACATTATCGTATATTTGCCTCATTGTTATTCTTGGACGCGGCTATCTATACAGCAATAATTAGAATTCATTTAGCCCACTTTTGAGGATGTTCGGATGTTTTCCTCTATCTTTAACGATGTTTCTAACCACACGGGAGCCGCCATTTTTCCATTCTGTTGACAAATGCAGCCTTCTCATTGGTGTAGCATGATCACGTGTCGAACCGTGGCACGGCTCCCGACAAAAATCTTATTACGCTCTGAAGTCTCTAGTTCTGCATAAAACAAAGCCATATAGACAATCGACTGGAAAATCAGCGACGAACTTTTTTTTGGTAACTAACCACGACTCGTTCTTTTTTATAAGCTAAAGATTGTGTAGATGCCAGTGAGTGGAACGGGCTGAAACGAAAACCGTGTTCACCTTACGGCCTAAAAGTCATCTCTCTCCAAAGAGTGCTCTTCACTCCTTCCAGTAGCAAAAACCTGTAGAGCCGACTTACGGCCGTGTTTAGACATGGTGGAAATTCTACACTTGTGTCCTCCCCCTGTTCCCAGTAAACAGAGTTAATATATGCTCTGCAGCCTAGAATATTGCATGTAATTCCTGCTTACCATTTTGGTAAACAAATATACCATCTCTATTTCATGTTGGATAACAGGTAGGCTATGTTTTGTTGGCTAATGAGGAACATTCTCATTTAACAAGGAGTGATCTGCAGCCCCTTCCATGTTTATAGTGTCTGTTGGAGACCTGTATATAATACTCTGAACAGCACACAATCAGGATGAGGATGGCAGTATGGCCATCTGACATTTATATTGCCCCTGTATGTGGATTTGCAGATAAATAATCAATGAATATTGTGTGGATGTAGGGCCCATGAAGTGGACACAGGGACCTCATTGTGTGTTTATTTCAGCAGTGTGTGTGTGTGTGTGTGTGTGTGTGTGTGTGTGTGTGTGTGTGTGGGTGGTTTGAATTTAATATCTGTTAATGGGTCATTAATAGTATTTTAATATTACAATGTTTAGCAGATCTTGGAACTATATGTAGTGTTTCTGAAGCATGTCAAATGGAATGCTGTGAACCTCGGCTTCCATTTCCCTTCTTCTCTCTGGGTGCTTTAGGCCTTGGCTAAATGAGATCTTTTGACTAATAACTGCTGTAATAATCCAATTATACTCTTGAATTGTGAAAATGGAGGACTGGGTTGCTAATGCCAAAAGGTGTTGAAATTTCTCACATGTTTATTGTTAGGCAGACCTCCTCTGTTTTGAAATGGTTTCCCTGTGTGAGTCATTTGTCTTTGGTGGTCTGCGCTCAGACCCAAAGTGTGGTTGTGAGTGCACATGTATGCCAGCCGTGCACACTACAGCGTGATCATGTGGCGTTTAGCACCAGCTTGGGCCTAATTTACCTCTGCACAGGAAAGTGCATTAAGTAACCTGCAATACAACTCTCTTTTCATTAACTTTTTATTTCCCCCCTCTCCCATCCACTGTGATCTATAGCCAGGGCAGAGCTATGGAAGCAGCACACTGGACAGCTGATCTTGACTGGACGCTGACATACCGTTGGTACAAAGCTTATTTCAGCTCTCAGCTAATTTAATCAAATCAAAATCAAATCAAACTTTATTTGTACGGCGCATTTCACGCACAAAGGTAACACAATGCACCTCACAGTAGGAAAGAAAGCAAAGTGGGGAGGGGGGGGGGGTTACAAATACTTGTAAAGAGACACAGATAGATAAATAAGTAAACGTTACATAAATGTTAAATAGATACATTTTACATGATAACAGGGCACCACATGATAACAGGGCACCACATGACAGCAGGGCATCACATAACACACTTTTAAGAACTGACATGCACACATGCATTTCCCCATAAGCTGAGGTCAGACGTCTGTCTAACAGGCATTGCAGCTGTTGACCTTCATGCAAAACATACATTCATTTAAAAACCATACATACCGGTAGCTATACTGTTATAGTCAGTGGGACTAATTAGAACACCAGACTACAATATGACAGTTGGGGCCCTAATTTAAGGTTCACAGTTCAAACCACTGAAGAATGATCATTGCCACAGTCTTCAACATATGTAACATATTGGCCTATGGGCCAATTAAACACGCATGAAATCAAGCAACATAGAATATTAGGTAAATGAGTTATGGATATTAAAGTGGAAAGGAAAGTGAAGAGTTTAGTGGGGAACGGTAGTCTAATTCCCTTATGGGAACGAGTCCTGTTACCACTTATGCAGTGGAGAACAGAGCGCGTGGCATATGCTTGTCAATCAGTAAACCAAAACTATGGTCGTCTTCCAAATATTTTCTTACTAACTAATGAAATACTCACCTTTTAATGGCAAAACTGTCCCAGCCACACTCCAACAGAATAACAGCAAAGTATTGATCTCACAACAATTTTATAAAATAAAGTCCATGAAACAAAGATACTATTCCATATCCAGAGTGGATAACCCCAATGGTGAATAAACCATGGTTAGATTCAAATAATATTCGAAATTTAGGAAACTATCAGATTAGTTGTTTCGGCATCTACCTCAATTAAATCCTTTTGTGCACATCCAATGCAAACCAAGTGACCAGCAAGCCAAAGGAGAGAGAGAGGAGGATTGTGATGGTGAAAGGTGAATGACGGAAATGTATCGTCTACCTCGGCTTTTAAGGAATTATCCCATTTCTTGACATAGCTATTGCCACTACACTGAGAGATGACATACTCATTTAGAACGGTAAATGGAAGAACACTGCATTCTAAACTGAGTGAGTACTATGCTGTAAAATACAAAACTTAATACTACTTTTGTGTCTCACTTTTTGTGGTGCATTACCAAAGGCCCCAATGAATGATACTGGACTATTGTATTCACTGTCTGTGCTGCATATAGAGCATGTTATGCCTAACTAGCGATTTGGTTCCATATTTTGTTGAGTTAAATGATCAGTGGATCTAGTAACTCATTAGTCGATGTCATTCTGTCAGACTGTGAAGAGATTAGATCAGATGGGCCTCCAGACATTGAAACCCAAGACGCAGGATACATTTAAAAGAAGGAAATAGCAGAACACCCTCCTCAAAACCATATACATGACACGCCTCAAATGAGGCATAGGTCTGCCCTCACAGGCACTTAGGCCTGTGCACATGTTACGAAATTACCACACGATTGTGCCCCAGTAATTAAAATAGCTTTACGCGATGCCAGATAAAACGAATGGCTTCTCTAAGCTTTGCATAGGCCATGGCTGTCATAGGCCCTGCAGAAATAGGTCTGTGTTTGGATGATCACATGGCCACACTCACACATACTCAGCAGTAGCTATTGCACCCAGCATGAGTCTTCATGTCCTAGTATGATTGTTTTTACACATTATAGCAGGACTGTCGGCAAGCTCTTCAAATATATCTCGCAGCAGTTCTGAACTTGTCAAAAAGTCTTTGCTATCTTTAGTCTTATTCAGTGCCTTAAATATGGCAGCATGTGCAACTATGCAGCTTATATATAGTTTAGTGGAGAGCAACACAACAGCACAGTACAGGAACCATTCAGGCTGATGTTCTGATGGGATATTTTGACATATTTTTTCAATTAAAAGTGTTGTGGGGTGGGATATTTAAAATGGCAGACAATGTATGGCTTATTGCACTTGGTGATACAGGTAAACGTCAGTTCCACATTGGGTTGACTGCTTTGTATTGTGACATCACACTCTTGACCCAGAGGACAATAGTTATGATAGTTGATACAAACGTATCCATATGTGTCTCTTTATCCCAACAGTGGAAGTATGTCAGATACGCCAAAGGAAAATTAAAAACACAATTAATTGTATTTCTATTTCGGGCTCATCTCCCTTCCCAGAGCTGTGAACTGATATTACAGAACCATAAACAGTTTGCCTCATTCAGTGTCACGGTTTAAACTCTGGTAACTATGTCCATATTTCATTCAGGTTAAGGGCTGATTTATAGAGTAAGCACTAACAGATAACTACACCTATAGAGAAAGAATATAATTTCTTTTCAGATGATGAAAAATGACATTACCAATGTGATTAATAAAATTATGGTTAGATTATTTCAAGCACTGTTTATTCCAATGAATAAAAAAACTGTTGATTAGCAGCATGCCTGTCATTTGTAAGCTCTTTGGCTTTTAAATATGAAATGTGTGTATTACAAATGAAATGTTGCATTACCTTGACTGGGCCGGGTTTCCCCAATAACGATTCATCTTTGCAGTTATGAATGTTCTCTACAAAGAATAAGTCCCTGTTTAGAAGGTCTTAGCCGTCTACGACTACTCTGGAGCTCATGTAAATCTATGAGCATTTTCAAGCACTGCTTATGTTAAGATGTTTCCAACTCCATAATTGTAAGATGATTTGTAAGAAGTATTTTACGATTCTACTTAGGCGTACAATGCTTTTGGGCAACCTGGCCCTGAACTGTGAAAGCACTGCCACATCTGTGCTGCTTAGCAAGGATGACTGCATGCAAAATGTATGAATGATAGGACATGATTGGGGCAGAATGTTGCTCTAACATGACATGTTGCTCCTGTTACACCTGGAGAAATGAGCCCTGTCAAATGAGACGAATGGACATCCTGTCACACTCACGATGGTTTAATATACTCTTATTTTGATACCCACATTTCCGATAAATTGTGATTGGTGTTTATTTCCTTTGATCCTCTGTGCAGTGTTTCTCTTGCTTCTCCTTTCATTTGACATTTTTGTCTGTTTTCCACATTAAAAAAGTTACCACAATTAAATGGCTACACATGTCAACAAGCCAGGCATCCTTCCATCAACTGAAATGAGCACATTAAACCCCTCCAGTGGACACCTGTTTGTGATTACAGTAAATTGCTCAAGACTTTGCTTCAGTACCCCAGCTTTGCTTCTTGGCCCGATAGCCCCGCTAGGTTTGGATTCCAAAAAATTGGCTCTGGTGTTAGCAATATAGCGGACAACAATGGACCAATGGACACTATAACGAAACAGCCTGTTGTCTTTAAGCTGATAATGATGTACGGATTGAAATAGACACACTTGATTCATCACGTTAAACCCATGAGAATGCATGAGAGGAGTAAACTGTTAAAGTGCTTCGTTTTACTCTGTGACCTTGCGCATATGAAGGAAATCTCTTTTGAGAATCAAACCTGCTATTATCAGTTATGGGTCTTCTCATTTATGGCAGACGGTCTTGCCTATTAAATATTGAAAAGGATTGCATGGTAACCGATCTTCAAAGTCAAGCGCGTCTCAACCAAGGTCTTGGATGTAAGCCACCCCCAGTCTCTGCTTTGTGAGAGGGGCAGGGCCCTGGAAATATCCGTGTAACTGAAGTGAGAACAATCTGATTGAGCAAGCAGACATTGTCTCATTCTCCAGTGATCCAGGTCTATTTCCTTTCAAAAGTATCCCACACAAACCCCCAAGAAGGCACCTGCCCTCTTCCAGACTACACTGGAATAGTCTGTGTCTGCCTTTGGAGAATGGATTAAGCTGTTGGTGTAAAGCCAGGTGACTCAGCCTAGACGGGCCCTATGGAACAGAAACACTCGTATATGAGACCGCTTGTCATGCAACATGGACTACGATAGGTGGTCAAAGCTCCCTGAACAGCAGATCATCAATTACTTTCTTCTTATTGACATGTTTGTACATTATTTTAAAGAATCTGCCATTTCTAAAGTCTCATAAATTTGAGAAAAACTAGAGCATAGAACAATAGCGCTTGTATTGAGCTGTGAGGTTCCAGTGGTGTCCTACTGATCTGCTGGAGCTTGCTGGGAGCTGGGAGAAGGTGCTAGCAGTGTCAGCCAGACCAGGCCAGTGATACCCCCAGAGCCTGAAGCAGCCCAAACTCCGAGAGTGGAATGTGTTGTGTATCTGACGTGATGGCTGTGAGTCTCGGGCCAAGGCTGTGACTTCAGATCCATCTCGCCATGCCAGATCTCCCGAGACGTTTCGTGGAGGAAAGCTAATCAGGATGGAAATGAAACTGATGTAGAGTCCTGTGTGTGTGTGTGTGTGTGTGTGTGTGTGTGTGTGTGTGGAAATGAAACTGTCGTGCAGAAGATTGGCACTGTCTGTGATTATTTTTAAAGGCCAGAGAGTTATTGGCTATAGCCCCACAATATCATTTCCATGTGCAGGCCACCTCCATGAAGCTGCTACCAGATACTCATGCATTCAAGAATATTGCTAATATCAAAATACACTAGCAGTATCCAACCATACTTTCAGTCTTGTCTGGCCGGAAACATCTACCATGGTGATGAAATATCTCTTTTTCTCTCGGACAGTGCTATGCATGGCTGGGGACAAGTCTGTAGTGCATTTACATTTACATTTAGCAGACGCTTTTGTCCAAAGCGACGTACAAGGGAGAGAACAGTCAAGCTAAGAGCAATAAAACCTGATGTAACAATAAATACTAAATAAATCTCAGCTTCAACTCACATACCTACTTAAGACCCCCCTAGAAATAGAAAACGACACGTAGTGACTAGGAAGAAGCACAGTCTACACTCATCATTATGTAGTTTTTGTGGATATCAAGTGAAATAAAGCTCTAATTACTGCATCAATTGAATTAGTTAAAACAGTAGTGTCCACACTTACAAGATTGAGGCTAAGTCAAGCAAAGGTTGAAGAATTGTCCTTCTATCATTAGTAAAATGTAGTGATGGCATGAAAAATATTAATATATATACGTATATTAATATGGCACAGCACTTAGAGCTGGCATGTGTGTATCCCCACCAGCCTGTCGTTTACTGGACTAGACCATGTTGAGTGCCTATCCTCGAGCCTGCTCCACCACCTGCTCTCCTTAACATCACAAATGTTCCAGTCAGCTACTGCAGCAGAATTTAGAGCCAGTATTTGAAAAGCAGACATTGCTTGAACTGTTTTCTAAGCTCAATGGTTTCCTTCTTTATTATGATTTTCAAAAGCCACCTCATTCACCCTACATGAACACTGAAGGGCTTTGGCCTGGACTCCATTCTTCCACCACACCCTGCATGGGTTCTTCAAGGAAAGACAGAGTTAATCAGGTCAGTTTATGCCTAAATTAAAACCCATTTCACAAAGTTGCCTTTACGTAACACACTAGTTTTATATAACCTAGACAAAGTGTGTTTGTACATATCATGGGTTTCACAAGAGTAATGGAGTAATCCACTTTGATTCTTAGAGGCTTAATAATATCTCAGCTTCAACTCACATACCTACTTAAGACCCAGCAGGTCCACTGATCATTTTGTTATTATATATTATTGGAATTCAGAGGACTTTACAACCAGTCACAAATGACCAAACACAGGGTTAACATCTGACACATTTCCAACTGAGTTTACACATTCCAGTTCACAGTCAAAGAAAACTGCCGCCTTCAAAATACAGACAGGCGACTCAACAAATATGATAATTACCACAATTACCAGAAGTACAAGTCATTTCATTTTACTACGCAGAAGTTCGTTTTTTCAAGTGTTCAAGCACTGTGAGGAATGATTCAGCTCAACACCCTTTTACTGCAAAGGACCCATTATTGCTGTGCGGCTACGGCTATATGATTTCAACAAAAGCCATCTGACCTGAAGCTGTTTGCTTTCTTGGTGTCAGCTGTAATGAATGGAGTTCCGGTTGGTACCTCTCAAATCTCTGAATTGGAATGAGAGGGATGCATTGGCCACTTTGGCACAGGTGGTCTTAATTTGTTCTTAGTTTACTAGGCTCAATTCCTGCCCAGACAGATGCCATGAGTTCATTTTACACCAACTATGCTGCCAACTGGAGGGCAAAGCGCTTCAAAAACACGTCCATCAAGACCTGCTGCCACTCAGCATGCGTCTGTGAGGCGTAGAACTGAAAAATAGTCCTTGCGGGAGGTCTAGGAAAGGAACCCAGGGATTTGAAATAAGTTGGGGCGCACATGCAGTGCCTTTGAAAGAGACAAGCAGTATTTTTTTAAAGCAGTATTTATTGTTACACCAGGTTTTGTTGCTCTTAGCTTGACTGTTCTCTCCCTTGTACTTCGCTTTGGACTAAAGGTAAATGTAAATGTAGACAGTCTCTTATTTAACTTAAAATCTCAGCATCTTGATACTTTCCCATTTGAACAAGGAGTAAATACAGTCACACATCTCACTGGGTCTATCTAACACTTTACCCACCTCTCTGTCAAGCTTTTGATGACTCATAATGACTGCACTGTAGTTGAGTTGTGTGTTGTTGCATGCTTATCGGTGTGTCATGGAGGGAGAAGTGGCCCGTCTGTGTTTGATTGGGCCAGATAGACCGTCCAAGACTTTGGGTCTGATAGGGTTATGTCCCTAGGCCCACGGAGCGAAGCTGGGAGGACATGTGGTTGTGTGGGGGTGGGGGTGTGTGTTTGTGTGTGTGTGTGTGTGTGTGTGTGTGTCGAGTGTGTGTGTGTGTGTGTGTGTGTGTGTGTGTGTGTGTGTGTCTCTGTGTGTGTGTGTGTGTGTGTGTGTGTGTGTGTGTGTGTGTGTCTGTCTGTGTGTGTGTGTGTGTGTGTGTGTGTGTGTGTGTGTGTGTGTGTGTGTGTGTGTGTTTCGATATCTGTATGGCATGTGATTTTATAATGAGTCTCACCACACATTCTTCCTCAAAGTGGTAACCTCTGTGGGAATCTTCTGCCAGAGAAATGCAGTATAAATATTTACCAATGCGTTGGTGGTTTTCTGTTCAATTTCAATTATTTTTTCTCTCCCAGTGAAGGCTTTATTTCAGTTGTCTTATCCACGGTATGGTTAGTATGACTTTTAATAGAATATGATAATTCTGTTACCAGAGAGAATTTGAATGTCATCTGTGAGAAGGAACTGCCATCTGAGTGGAAGAAGCATTACCTATGCTTATTAAAAACAACTTGTTATGAACTACTTTCAGTTAGCTAAAAGAACATTATTCTATCTTAAAATGCACAGAGAAAACGCATGCTTTCAAAAGCCTCTGACTTTCGTCTTTCCATAGACTTGTTAAGAATACACAAACGTCATGCGTGACCACCAAAGAACAGAGGTACTGGGTCAATCACCAAGAAGGTCATTCCACACGTATGTGCTCTGTTCTAAAAGTGAGAGCATTATACTGTTCAGCGTATGCAGTGGTGTAGTCCAGGGTATACGCAGGTATACGGAGTATACCCACTTATTTTTCAGTCAGCATTGCGTATACCCACTTCTCAAAACAGGGCGTTTATCCTGTGCTGTATGGGCTGCTTAAAAAAAATAAGAGTATACCCACTTCTCCAGAGACCACTACACCACTGCGCTCTACTGCCTCCCACATGCTAGCTGAACATCTAGCCCACAGCAGGTCTACTGAAAAGGACTGAAAGGGCTTCTATGATTGAAATTGTGCTCTTATGCGATTCCTCACATCAGATTTATCAAAGAAGCACTTTAGGCAAAGCCAACTTCCAGAACTGTATCAACACAGTAGATCAAAGCACAACAATCACACACAATAAATTGCAAGTAGTCAGCTCCACGAGAGTGTTGACACAAACTTGGTGTGCGCTGACATCTGTCTTAATTACAGACATTAATTCTCGCGCAGTCCTCCCCATCAACTTCAGCTGAACCGCCGCGCCGCTGCTGCTCCGCTTCAGTAGGAGTGGCTCTCCTCAAAACTAGGCCATCCAACAATTGTTGGCAGCGCGCTGAGGGATGAGGTTGACAGCAACGGGGATGTTTGAATTGCTTCACATTCACAACACTTCTCAGCACTGTTAACGAAAACACATTGTCAGCTGTGCACCACACACTAACGCCCAACCATACTGTACACCTCAGTCTCTTGGAGCGCCCTGGGACAGAGGACTTCACTTTCCTCAGGGCTATAAAAATGGCACCACGCCCATAACAGTGTCTATTCAGCACGCTGACCGCATCATGTCAAACAGTCCGTCATCTCGTCCGCTGAACGGCTGGAGGAGATGTGCACTCCCGATGAAGAGTTGGATGGAGAGAGCCCTTTCTCATTCTAAAGTGCTTCTCAGTGTCAGGTATAGCTTCACTGCTGAATGCCATATGGTTCCACATTGACAGCCTGACTCGCACATCTGCTGAGCAGAAATAACCCTGTTTGTCTCCCGACAGCTCATGAAGCAATCACAGCTGTGGTCCAGCAATATTGGACAAAAGGAGTTTTAAAAAATTCAACTCGGACAATGTAAAAAAACATTCACAAGAGTATAAGTAAGTATATAAGATGATCTTTGTTCATGTTTCATATTAGTTGCATCATGCTTTCAGGCATGTTCTGTGTCATGTATGTATACCAGTGGTATTGCATTAAAGATTCTATAGGGTACTACAACAATCTTTGACCCTCCAAATCATATATTAAGACTCAAGGCGTGTGTTATTTCATTCTTCCCTGTGTGTTTTAAATGACAGAGCTGTAACAAAGTTAGCAACTGTATTCCTTCACTCAAAAGGCTATATATCTTGGCATGAATGTCCTGATCAACACATCTCATTTCATCAACTCAACATATTTTAACACATCTCATTTCATCAACTCATCTTATTTCAGCTGGAGTTCTTCTAAAAAGCTCTACAGTTGTATTATCTCATTAGGGTGAAATTGTGGTTATTAAGATGTGTTTTCGTTCACACTAGAATGACTGTGGCCAACAGTATGGGGGTTCACTAAAGGGCTTGGGGGCTTATTGGAAGATATTTCGGGTGAGGTACAATAACACTGAAGAGGTTTCATTTCAGCAGGGAAAGTCATCTCTGCACAAGGCTCCATTTGTGTGAGCTCTAACTTGTCTGTGTGATTGCCAATTGGATAGAAAACATAAGAAAATACAGTGGAGCTGACACGAGATACATTTTGTGTTGTATGTGATTTTTGAATGCCTTAGGGTAAAGGAAGAATGCTGATACACTTACCCAATACCTCATCCTTTTGTCTTGAACTACGCCCGAAGACTAGTGGCTGGATGGTGATTGCAAAAATCGTTCCGTATTGATAACAGATGCTAGACTCCACAATCTGAGGAAGTTCAATTGTTCTTCTCTCTTGAAACAGGGCTGCCTGAGAAGTCTGCCTATATGCAGTGGTGTAGTCCGGGGTATACGCAGGTTTACAGAGTATACCCACTTATTTTTCAGGCAGCTTTGCGTATACCAATTTCTCAAAATCAAAACAGGGTGTTTATCCTGTGCTGTATGGGTTGCTTAAAAAATTAAAGAGTATACCCACTTCTCCAGGGACCACTACACCACTGGCTATATGGATGAAGGCCTCAGCTAGTAACCTGGTCAAAATGACCGGGCCCATTCCAGCAATTACCAAACAGACCTTTGGCACTGCTGGAATTCTCATGTGCTCTTTGAAATGTCTTAAACACCGGGTTGGTTTCACACTTTCTCCGCCATACCAACTACAATAACAAGAAATGACACAGTAATATTGATAGAATTGCTGCACAAACAGTGAGGTCATGTTATTCATGTTTTCTGGTGGCAGTAAAAGCTTACTCATATTTAACCTATTTACTTAATTACTTTACTCATAATTAAATATTGAAGTGACAGGTAGGTTTGTTTGATCCTAGGTACACATCCAAAATATCCTTGTTTTTGTCTCTTGCTCAGTAAGCACTGTACCCCACTCTTGGTTCGGCCATTTTACAGTCTTGCAGTCCTGCCGGCTGGCATGTGGTGATTTGCCCTCACACGTTAGTATATTTAACGGTGTGTTTTTTATGGAGTCTTTTTTCTCAATGTATGCAGACTCCCTAAAGTGACAGACATGAAAATTGGGCTCCCAGAGCTCCCGGTTTTCACTTCCTGACCCCACAACAGGAAATCATTTCCCTCTAACAAGAGGTGTGTTGGAGATGATGCAGTTCAACTGCACCTTTTTTTCCTTCCCACTCCAGCAGCTCTTTCAGCATTACCTCTGGTTCTGCCTCTCTGCTCGTTGTGTTTGAAAAGAACATTTGTCTTGTTATTCTAATGAAATTGCTATAAACAGTGCAGTACATTTGGTGAACATTCTGTCATTTAATTATTTCTATATTAGTATTTGCTAACATTCACTTATATCATTTGTGTACAGATATCTTTTTTACTTTATAACACATCAAATCAATGAACAAAAGAATAGAGTTAGACCAGTGCATACCACAGAAGAATAGAGTTAGACCAGTGCATTCCACAGAAGAATAGAGTTAGACCAGTGCATTCCACAGAAGAATAGAGTTAGACCAGTGTATACTCCCCCCCACTCCCCCAACTCACAAAGCAGGGAAAGAGCTCGACCTCATCCTTGCTCGGAACTGCACCACGGAAAACCTAACTGTAACCCCTCTCCATCTCTCAGACCACTTCTTCATTCGCTTTGATGTTCGACTCATTGAGCAACCCTCTGTCCCTCCTCCTATGGTCTCGTTCCGGCGCAACCTCCGCAACCTCTCCCCCACTCACTTTTCCTCCCTGGTTTCCTCTACTCTTCCACCTTTATCCACCTTCTCCTCACTAGGTGTCAATGACGCCACAGAATCTCTCTGCTCCACTCTAAGCTCATGCTTGGACAGTTTGTGTCCACTTTCTACCAGACCTGCGCGAGCTACCCAGTCTCATTCATGGCTGAGTGATACCCTCCGAACGCAGCGCTCCAATCTCAGAGCGGCTGAGAGAAAGTGGCACAAATCTGCAGCACAGGACGATCTTGCAAGCTACCAGACACTGCTGGCCTCCTTCTCAACCAGCATCACTGCTGCTAAGAAAACTTTTTTCAATGACAAAATCAACAGTGCAACTGATGCTCGGAAACTATTTTCCACCTTCAAAACTCTGCTCTACCCTCCTCCTCCTCCCCCAGCTACTAACCTCACAGCCGATAACTTTGCTTCCTTCTTCACAGAGAAAGTGGCAGCCATTGGGAAACAATTCGACCAACTGTCTTCCCCCCCTAAGGGCGCTACCATCAATAACTCATCTTTTCCCTCCTTCACCCCCCTCACTGAGAGTGAGGTCTCCAAAATCCTAGCAGGTAGCCGTCCAACTACATGCCCGCTGGACCCTATCCCATCCAACATCCTTCAAGCCATTTCCCCTGCCGTCCTACCGGCAATAACACAGGTGATTAATGCCTCTTTTAATTCTGCAACATTTCCTTCTTCATTCAAGGTGGCTCGGGTGACTCAAAAAGCCGTCTCTCGATCCCACTCAGGTGGAAAACTACCGACCGGTCTCACTTCTCACTCTCCTATCTAAAACACTTGAGAGGGCAGCCTCCAAACAGGTCACAGAGTTCCTGTCAACAAACAATCTCCTCGATCCAAACCAGTCTGGATTCAAAAGCGGTCACTCCACCGAAACAGCCCTGCTATCTGTGACAGAGGCTTTAAAAACAGCTAGAGCAGCAGCTCAATCCTCAGTTCTTGTCCTGCTTGACCTATCAGCTGCGTTTGATACAGTCAACCACCGCATTCTTCTGTCCATACTATCAAGTATGGGCATCTCAGGCAAGGCGCACTCCTGGTTTGAATCGTACCTCTCTGGGCGCTCATTCAAGGTGTCATGGCAAGGTCATCTATCTGTACCCCACCACCTCACCACTGGGGTGCCCCAGGGGTCTGTAATGGGACCACTTCTCTTTGCCATCTACACCACCTCGCTGGGCCCCATCATCCGCTCGCATGGTTTTTCCTACCACTGTTATGCCGATGATACTCAACTGGTTCTGTCCTTCCCTCCTGAGGACAACACTGTTTCGGCACGGATCTCAGACTGTCTTGCTGATATATCCACATGGATGAAAAACCACCACCTTCAGCTGAACCTGGCCAAAACAGAACTGATGGTCTTCCCAGCCAAACAGTTCATCCACCACAACATCAACATCAAGACTGACTCTTTATCTCTGGCTCCATCCAAAACAGCAAGAAACCTCGGGGTCATTATTGACGACCAACTAACCTTCACAGCCCACATTGCCTCTGTCGCGAGGTCATGCCGCTTTGCGCTTTACAACATCCGCAAAATCAGGCCGTACCTAACCCAGTATGCCACCCAGCTCCTGGTGCAAACCTTGGTGGGTTCCCGCCTCGACTACTGCAACGCCCTCCTAACGGGCCTGCCGGCATGCGTGGTAAAACCACTACAGATGATCCAGAACGCAGCGGCGGGCCTGGTGTTCAACCAACCAAAGAGGGCACATGTCACCCCGCTACTCACTGAGCTCCACTGGCTGCCAGTAGCTGCTCGCATCAAATTCAAGTCACTTATGCTTGCCTACAAAGTGCTTACTGGGTCTGCTCCCACCTACCTAAATGCTCTTGTAAGGGCAAATGTCACACCCAGGGCGCTGCACTCATCCAGTGAGCGTCGTCTGGCACTGCCCCCAGTGCAAGCAAGGCAATCCAGACTATTCTCAGTTGTAGTTCCACGTTGGTGGAACGACCTGCCTAGCACTACCAGAGCAGGAGCGTCCCTCCCTACCTTTAAGAAACTCTTGAAGACCCAACTCTTCAAAGAGCACCTCTCTTCCTAAACTGGCACCTTGGCTCAACCTGCACTTCGTTTTATAAGCAATATTTATTGTTACACCAGGTTTTTTTTTAATGCTCTTAGCTTGATTGTTCTCCCTTGTACGTCGCTTTGGACAAAAGCGTCTGCTAAATGACTAAATGTAAATGTAAATGTAAAATGTACTACAGAAGAATAACGTTAGACCAGTGCATACTACAGAAGAATATAGTAAGACCAGTGCATACTACAGAAGAATAGAGTTAGACCAGTGCATACTACAGAAGAATAGAGTTAGACCAGTGCATACTACAGAAGTCACTGTAAGCCTTGCTGATACTGAAAAACACCTAATATCGAATCACAAGCAAAATACATTCAAAGTGCATGTGATACATGATCCTCTGTCTTAAGTTGACTTAATTGAGATCACAGAATCCAGCACTAATTCTGACCATCTGTTATCATTTGGACATCTGGAAAAGAGTGGAATCTTTGGCATGTGGTTTTAGGCAAACAAATGACGGTCATTATGCTATATGAAAACGAACTACCACAGTGTTATTAAATCATTTGTATAAAACAATTAAACAGAAGGCTTACACCAGTATAAAAAATAAAAGACCTGTAATGTTTTAGTTCTTAAAATTTTCAAAATACATCTACAATTAAGCCATCTGTGTTGCCATATTTGCTAGAACACCCCAATGCCAATTTGTCGTTAAACGGTAAAACCTTTCTTTTTATCATTGATAAACTCACATCATATTAACATGCAGAGACTGAACCTGGACTTTTGTGTCTTGTGCCTAAGCTGATGCTATTGTACAGGGTTGATTTAATACCACAGGTCTGTCTACTTCCACAATGAGTCACGTGCAACCTGTATCTCCCCTGGCCATCAACCAGCAGTCTTTAAGATAGAGGTCAGTCAGGGGCTCTACTGAGTAAGTCAGCCTGAGGGTGGACAGTGAATTTAAACCACAATATTCTGTCTGCTTTTTCTTTGATGCTCTTTCGAAGGAAATCATTCATATTCCTTAGACATAGCCACAGTGTCTTCAGTGCAGTCCTCCATTCTCACTGTGTGTGTGTGTGCGTGTGTGTGTGTGTGTGTGTGTGTGTGTGTGTGTGTGTGTGTGCGTGTGCGTGTGCGTGTGCATGAGAGAGAGAGAGAGAGAGAGAGAGAGAGAGAGAGAGAGAGAGAGAGAGAGAGAATCCCACATAGCAGTGGCTTCCTGAAGTGGGCTACCTGTTTAGGGACAAACCACACGCCTTGCAGCATTGGCAAAGCAGTCACAAATTGGAAGCATGGGATTTAAGAGTGAAAGAAAAGGATTTCTTGATTTAAATTCAAATGCAATTCTCAGAACCCTATCCCTCTATCAAACCATTGTACTGCATAGCATCATCTGTTTTGTTCAATAGTTTTTGTCGTCAAACTACAGGCCAGTTATCAAATGTTTTGCTAGATTCTTTGCAAGACTAAAGGTCTATGTCACCAGGAACTGGAAAAACGCGTAAACAAACGACTTAATCAAAGACCCAGCAAAACAATGCTGGTTTATTTAACTAGGCCCCTAGAAAAATAATGAACCGAGTAAGAGTTTGACCAGATGCTGGTAGAACAACTGAATCTGCATTTCACCAGATGTCTCAAAAATAAAGTTTGTTTGATCAGCTCATCTGCAGCCGAGTGAAACCTGCAATGTGTTTAGTGATCAGTTTAGATCATGTGATGTCAGAGTTGGCACAAGTACGTTGCCATGCAAGCAACTGGCTTAATCCCTGTGGCCATTGCTTACAATAACAAGATGTTTTTTTGCCATTCAAAACAGATTCAATGTGATGTATAACACTTGTATTTTTGAACTCAAAAGAATGATACAGTAGTGTGTAACTGGAAGTAATACCCACATTTCTTGACCAAATTGGTATTAAGGCGCATGTACATTCAGATTCATATGCACAAACTTCATTCAACCCAAGACAAAACTGAGCCTCTCTCTGCAAGCAGAATCCAAATGTTTCTTCTGCCATGTGTGTTGCCCTTCCATTTACGGTGCTTGTGTTTGTACGAATGGATTCGACTGGATTGTGTTTTCATTAAAACTTGCTTCTGTAAATACTCAGCAAATCCATTTGCAGCTCTGGGTGTGGCAAGAGAGGTGCCCAGAGGTGCCCAGAATAACAGTGAAAGGCCCACTCCTCCTGTGGGAGAAAGACCTGCACAAACAGCAGCCCCCAGATGACAGATATGTGGTCACTGGTTAACAAACCACACATTTTAACGTGGTCAACTTGGTCTGTGTCTTGATGCTAGAAGGACTAGAAGAACAATATACTGTCTCTGCTTGAACTGCAAACTGAATTGTGCTTGAGTGTAATCATAAGTTGGCAGTTGAACATAGACAGTCCATTTTTCTGTTGCTACATATCCAGTCACAATGAAGCACTCCTTGTAGCCTCTGCAGAAAGAAGTTAAAAACATATTTTGATACAGAAGGGACTATGACTTTTTATGACTCAGATGAATGTTATGAAACTTGACGAAAAAGGAAAGAATATTGCAAATCTCATATTTCTATCAGCTGTGAAAATGTTTGCTTGCTTCCGTTTTGATTAACTAGTAATTTACCAGTGGGTGATGCTTTTTCAAGGCTTCTCCATGACCAATGGTCACCTCACCCCATGGCCATCCTCAACACTATCACTTCTCACCTTTCACCTCTGTCCTTCTCAAACAACAACACTTGCCCCAAACACGCGTATTGAGTAACCAAGAGCTATTACTCAATTTGAAGGTTAATACAACATTCTACTCCATTTCCAGGAATTGTGCTTGCTGTGGAGGCCTCGCTCTTCTGAACAGGGCCAACAGAAGGAGCCAGTTATTTGCATCATAAATTTAGAGTGCTCTATTAGAAATGTGCTTTCAGATCACATTCAGATGCTACCATTTCCCTGTTGCCATTCCTCCTTCTTTCCTCTTTCTCCCAAACGATTGATATAGTGCCATAGTTACCGCACCATACTCCGAGTTACAGTCATCAGGGAAATAAGTCCATTCAGTACAAGTGGGCCACACTCAAGACAAATGGTTTACTTCGAATGCAGCCACCATACGTACAAAGGTTTCACAACAAGCGTTTCATTCTCATCATGATCTCCATTAGTCTCCGTCAGCTGTGTTTCTCAACAAGCCTCTTTTACCAACTGGAGATTATTCTACCAGACCAGGCTTTTGATCAGGCGAAAGCTTTGAAAACCCTCAGAGGTAATGTAAACACACATGAGTCATTTAACTGCTTGTGGCTACTGTTCAGTTTGTATACAAACAAGACCAATTTATTTGATTGGGCATTCTCCGCCGGCTATAAATTCCTGGAGAAAGTTGGCCAAGAATTCTCGCAGCAATTAAGTACGGTCAAGAGTAGTATTTTGCTCAATAAATATGCGATGCATCCATCTAAAACATTAAGACTAAACGGATCGGCCAAAAAGGAACATGGTCATTTTTTGATGACTCTATGGCAATGCAATTCAGGTGTGCAAGATGAAGCCTTGTGCAACAAAATGTCCTGGTTTACAGTGTGTCAAGTGTTTTTGAACAAGGGCTCAATAGTTAACATATGAAATTACAACCCTATCATAATCTATCCATCTATAGCACCATATATATCTCTACCCTATCATACTCTATCCATCTATAGCACCATATATATCTCTATCCTATCATACTATATCCATCTATAGCACCATATACATCTCTAACCTATCATACTCTATCCATCTATAACACCATATGTATCTCTACCCTATCATACACTATCCATCTATAACACCATATATATCGCTACCCTATCATACTCTATCCATCTATAACACCATATATATCTCTATCCTATCATACTCTATCCATCTATAGCACCATATACATCTCTAACCTATCATACTCTATCCATCTATAACACCATATGTATCTCTACCCTATCATACTCTATCCATCTATAACACCATATATATCGCTACCCTATCATACTCTATCCATCTATAACACCATATATATATCTCAACCCTATCATACTATATCCATCTATAGCACCATATACATCTCTAACCTATCATACTCTATCCATCTATAACACCATATATATCTCTATCCTATCATACTATATCCATCTATAGCACCATATACATCTCTAACCTATCATACTCTATCCATCTATAACACCATATGTATCTCTACCCTATCATAATCTATCCATCTATAGCACCATATATATCGCTACCCTATCATACTCTATCCATCTATAACACCATATATATCTCTATCCTATCATACTCTATCCATCTATAACGCCATATATATATCTCAACCCTATCATACTCTATCCATCTATAGCACCATATCTCTACCCTATCATACTCCATCCATCTATAGCACCATATACCGTATCTCTACCCTATCATAACCAAAGTGTTTAGAACTGCTGCAATTTACTGTATAAACAACAACAGCCCTTACACTAGCAGTGCTTGTATGAGAATGCTGCAGACTGCTATCCGACTATCTATTTGCCCATACAAATGGCAAGCACTTCAAGTCAAATCTCTTTTTGCCTTCCCTATATGGTTACACAACTTCCTCTTAAACGATTTTGCGATGACAAATGGTTTATTCTTGGCTGTATGTATTTATAGTAAAGCATGGTTTCAAATGACGAAAGGTCAAGGGAGTGGGCATTTTTAAAATAGTATCATCATTTGCGGATGTAGGTTTCCTTAACCAGATTTTCCTTTCATCATTTTTAGTTTGGTAGTTTAATATAATTACATTATGACATGCTGATTTTTACCACTGTGTACAGTAATAATGAGCCGTGTGGTGACTTTGGAGGTTGGCGCCGATATATTGGGCTCATTTGTGGGCAGGCCCCTCCTCAATGATCGCTTTCTCCAGGCTGAACGTCATGATCATCTTGAGAGTCCACCTCTCGGTGGGACAAAAGACTTGCACCCCAGAAGTCGCGGCTGGAAATAACATTCCCTCTCATAAGTTTCACACCTCCGATTTACAAGCGCTATTTTGCTTTTGATGCACTTCTGAAACATCCTAGAAATCAATCATCTTTTAAAAAGTAAATAATTATCCATTTCACTCCCTGCAAGAAGCAAGTTCATCAGGATTACAATTTCAGGAGGAGGACACACAAATTGTTCTATTATTTTAAAGAAGTTTAGTCGGGATTTATACAGGAGATATATACGGTAAATCTTGTCATCAGCGAAGTTCCTGAATTTTTCATTTTTTTTTTTTAAATAAATGCTTTACATCAGCGGAAGAGAGAAAATGAGAAGGCACTAAAATCTGGAGCTAAACTAACGCATTTGCGGTAAAGTGCCAGCAACACATGAAAAACGTCTACCAGTCTGGATTACTTGATTGTATGGTAAGTTTGTTGTGCGAAGAGTTTCTACTTGATTGCATTTTTTCCACATCCTCAGTCATATATTGTAATTTCATTATATTCTTTTCAACTTTACGTTACTGGTAAGAAACCAGTAATTTTAACTCGGATGTCATAAATACTTACCATGTTCTTCGTGATCATATTTTCCATGTAGCGTGCATTCACTGTTGAATTATGACAAACAGGCTATTGGGCATCACAATAACTCGTTCACTCAGGGGTTTTACCTTAGCCTGCACTCTCATACGCCATAATCCAGTAATGAGACAGAAGTGATGAGAAAAGGTTGAAGAATGGACCGACTTCTCTTATATGTTCTATTATGTTCTGGATTAACACACTGAAAATGGATGTATAACTAAGTATGCCTGCCAAGGCAATGAATGTTAAACAAACTGTCATTTAGAGGGCAACTGACACACCCAAAAAGTTTCACATGTGGCAAGGCTCTTGACCATTAGTCACATTACATTACTGTCGTTGTGTGTATGATATTCACAGGATCCCAATTAGAACTCGGGTGAAGATGGGCCTCCCTGGCATATTGACCTTGGTACTGTTGCTACTGAGCTCTCTACTGGAAGTAGGGCTCTGTTGTCCACATCCATGTGCCTGTTACCTCCCAACAGAGGTACACTGTACCTTCCGCTCCCTGCTCAGTGTGCCTGCTGGTATCCCCAGACAAGTGGAGCGCATGAATCTGGGGTAGGTGCCCCCTATGGACGGTTCTGGTATTGCAATGACATGCACTGATTAAATCAGGTTGGAAATGAAATGCATTTGATTTAAAAAATAACCAAAATAATCTTTATGTTAAAAGCTATTTTACTCAAATTACCTTTATGTTAGTTAAAATCTTTGTCACTCAAATTACCTTTAAGTTAGTTAAAAGCTTTGTTACTCTTTAGGCTACTTGTCTTTGTCATTTATGATGTAGCCTAGGTTTTACAGACAAGACAAAGACAAGACAGCAAGACAGTAATATTAATAAAAGACTTCAAAAACCCAATGTGCTTTTTCATGTGTACAGTTAGTGTACTTATTATATGTTCATAATTTATACTAACGTCTTGAATTCAATTCAATTCTTTAAATTTGCAGGTTTAACACAATTAATCAGATCACAGATAGCTCATTTGCTGGACTGAGGAAACTGGAACTTCTAATGATGCATGGAAATGATATACACAAAATCCCCCATGGTGCCTTCCGAGACTTGGCGTCATTACAGGTACATTTACATTACTTTTCCTAGTGGATCACAGTCCTGCTTTACTTTGAATTTGAATCTATCTATTCGAATCTATTCACCTGATTTCTTGCATTTCTAAATGTATATACAAGTCAATGAGGATGTTACATTGCAAAGGACCTACAATGCTATATTTATATAACAGTTAAAAGTACAAGTATTTAAGTAAAAGTATTTAAGTATTGTTAAAAGTATGCCACAATATCAACATGCAACTACAAAACCAGTTTGCCTACAAACTGTTTGCCCACAGGTCATGAAGATGAGCTACAACAAAGTGAGAGTGATAACTCGGAACACCTTGTTTGGCTTGTCCAGCCTGGTGAGGTTACACTTGGACCACAACCGCATCGAGTCCATCCACCCGGACGCCTTCCATGGAATGACGTCTTTACGGCTGGTCAACCTAGAGGGCAACCACCTCCAGCAGCTGCACTCCGCCACCTTCAGCACATTCTCCCTCATGCAGCTCTTCACCCTCTCCACCGTCAAGCACCTGCATTTGGCCGACAACATGCTGACCACTCTCCCAAAGCACATGCTCAAGAACATGCCCCAGCTGGAGAGTCTCGCCATTTATGGCAATCCCTGGAGCTGTGATTGCAGAATGAATCCGTTATTGGACTGGACAGCCAGTCACCCTGGTAATGTAATAATAATAAAAATAATAATAATTCATTTTATTTTTAACGCACTTTTCATTCAAAAGAATCTCAGAGTGCCTACATATTAGAAACTAACTATAATAATAATACAATATTGTCAATTTATTGCATTTTGAAATATGCAATTGCATGTTGCATTGCATTTTGAAATCTGCTGTGTTTATCTTCAGATGAATGAGACAGTCTGACACATAAGTGATCTCTTTTTTTTTCAGGAGTTCTGAAATGTAAAAAGGACAAAGCATACCCTAAAGGACAGCTCTGTCCGACGTGTGCGTCTCCAAACCATCTGGCAAAGAGGACTGTTTCGGACCTTAAAGACCTGATTTGCACCGGACCTGTCATTACCTCCATGGAGGAGAAGGACCCTCCCCCCGAGCCCATCCCGAGTGAGCTGCTGTCTGCAGACACATGGAGAGAGTCGTTTGGGAACATCTCACTCAATCTTTCTGATGAGCATGGTAACAAAGTGGATCTCAGGTGTCGCATCGAGGCACCGAGAGAGTCCACCAAAATCGCCTGGGAACAGATCGGTTCTGAGCAGATGGCGGCTAACCTGACTCTCTCCCTAGACCTGGACTGCCCCATCCAGCGGGAAGACTATGAGAGGCTGTGGAAACTTATTGCATACTACAGTGAAGTGCCTGCACACCTACAGAGAGAGATCATGCTCAGCAGAGAGCCTAAGTTGAGTTACAGATACAGGCAGGACGTCAACCAAGATGCGTATTACTACACTGGGGTGAGGGCCAATATTGAGTCCCAGCCATCCTGGTTGATGCAGTCCGTCCTGAACTTACAACTGAACAGACCACTTTCAAATGCTAAAAATGTAAAGCTGATACTCGGAACCCATTTCTCATCAAATCTGGAGACGGAAATGATCAGACGACAACGGAGGGAGTGGGTAATGATTGAACACAACAACAGGACACAGACTGCAATGAGTGCTGTCAAAGGAGGCATGATAGAGATGGACTGCTTGGTGCTGAGCTCTGGACATCCATCAGTCCAGTGGATGCTGCCAGACGGCTCCAAACTCAAAGCACCATACAGCAGCGCTAACGACAGGATTGCTGTGTCCAGCAGTGGGAAGTTGGTCGTAAAGGCACTGAGCCACGCCGATGCTGGGGTGTATTATTGTATCGCTGAGGTGAAGAATGATCTAGATTTTCTACCGTTCCGGTTAGCTGTGGTGGAATCCTCAGCCCCACCCCCTGGTTCTAAGGCAGGGCCAGCAGTGACACACTCAGTGGGAGAGCCCATCTCTTTACCATGCGTCACCTCTGCGGCCCCCGATGCTGAAATCTATTGGATTTTCCCAGATGGCAGCAAAGCAAACATCAAAGGCAACTCCTCAAAGGCTTACGTTTTCTCAAATGGAACATTATTTATACCCCACGGTCATCTCAGTAACAATGGATATTACAAATGTGTGGCGGTGAACCAACACGGCACAGACACCCTGGCTGCCAAGGTAACCATCACACAGAGGGAGGGCCTGCAGCCATTGAGGAGGTATCCCATGAGGCCACAGTCAGCTGCGGGAGTCTCTACCAAAATAAAAGCTTTCGTAGACGACGCTGATGAGTCTTCAGGAGATTATGGCATTTGGGGGAAAACTCCGAACAATCCCAACAATGTTCGTATAAACGGACAAAGGCTTCCCAATACTAGAACACGTGGGCATCCACAAAGACACCCCCAGCGAAGGCCTCATGGTGCTAGGAAACCTATTCGAAAAGGATACCACGGACAAAATAGGAAAAATATACCTGAGACAAGGAGAAATTCTGGAACATCAAAAGTCAAGATAGACCCCCAAAAATGGGCAGACATTTTGGCAAAAATCCGTCAAAAAACCGGGGCAAAACCCACTGCACCTAGCCTTGCGCACACCAGTTCACCTCCTAAACCCATTGAACCTAGCCCAGCTCACACCAGCTCACCTCTTAAGCCCACTGCACCTAGCCCTGTTCACACCAGCTCACCGGTCGAAGAAGTTCACTATGAAGGCTTGGCCAACTCAAAGAAGCCTGAACCTGGAGACAGCACGGAGGGATCAACTCCAGATGACGCCGCCCTGCCAGAAGAGGGATTCAATGTTCTCAACACCCCTCAAATTCCTTCGCAAATACCCCGACACCAAACAGTGATAGCTCCTACTCACACAGAAGACCAGACTAATGATATTTACCAAATATTTACCCCAAAATCAGACACGGCCGTAAAAGAACAGACTCCATTTCCAAGTGCTGATGTCAAGCCTACTAAAGCATCTGACTATACAAGCACTGAACATGTTCTTGCCAACACTATGTCAGTCAGAGCTGAAACTGGGCTGGATGAAACTCAAACAGTAAAAATGGGAAATAATAAGGCTTTCAGTGTTTTACAGACTACTCCACAACCAAAGCATGCGGTTAACACAGAACACACAGTTATTCCATCGGACAGAGTTGATGCTAATCTTGAGGTAAACACAAACAACAAAGTGGATGAGAACAGTCTCACTTCACTGTTTACTACCTCTTCGCCAGCTGCCAAATCTAGATCCACTGCTATCGCCAAAAAAGGACCACCCTTTAATTCAGTGCCCTCCAGATCAAATGTCCAGTGGAATTCGAGAAGGAGGTTTGGTAATAGAAGACGAATTAACAGACCCAGACCAAGACCACCCATCTCACGCTTAACAACTCCCAAGCCACAGCAGCCATTGGCCTCTACCATCCCCTCGCCACTAGTCAGATCTACAGAGCCTTCACTAGTGAGAGAGAGCACATTACAGCCATTGGCCTCTACCATCCCCTCGCCACTAGTCAGATCTACAGAGCCTTCATCAGTGAGAGAGAGCACATTACAGCAGGCATTGGCATCTACCATCCCCTCATCTCTAGTCAGAGCTACAGAGCCTTCACCAGTGAGAGAGAGCACATTACCCACTACTGGACCTTTCACAAAAGATAGTATGAGTAACTCAGAGAGCGCTCTCTCAGCACAGGAGGACAAAATGCTCACACAACGAAGACAGCAAGGCAGCTATGATGAAGTTGAGCCTGGAAGACAGCAAGTTCCTCCCGAAAGCACTTCAGCAACATTACTGTCACTTGTAACAGCACAAGGAAAACCTCAAGAATACGAGCACACAGCTTCTTCAGTAGCGATCCCGACGTCAGAGCCAGGCCGCAAATCTACTCTCGTGGCAGCCGGCCATGAGGAGACTACACAAGTGATCTCAGACTTGAAAATGGATGTGAAGGTCTTAAGTGAAAATGTGGCAACCACTCTGAACTACATAACAAGCCATGTATCATCACAGTCAGAGGCACATGCCTCGAGTGAGCCAACCTCCCCTCACCCTGAAGGAGACCAAGATGTCTCATCTGTCAAAGACTTTAGCAATCAGAATGCTAATCATGAAAAGCACTTCAAAGAATCTTCACCGTATATCCCCACAACCGTCAATCCACTAACAACAGCCAGTGGCTCTCATCATGGAACTCCATCTACTCGACATAGAGAATCTCCACCAAGTGTAACACAGCTTTATATTCTGACCACTCAGCATGAACACAGTGTAGTTTCCCCCATCGCGGAGACACCTGTGGCAGGTACAAACAGAGACCTACAGCCCAAAGAAGACAGTGATGTTGAACAAACAGTCATCACAGCAACTACCATAGAGCCAACCAACACACCTGATATTACTACTCCAGCTGCTTCAACAGCTACAGTAATCATGTCTACCACCACAACAGCAACAACAGAAACAACAACAACGGCTTCGTCCAGATTAAAACCTAGTTTAACATTACCTGGTAAAAACAGTGTTTCCCACAGCTCAAGGTATCCTGGAGGAAATTATATTCCTGATCGACACAGCGGAAGGATACCCAGTACCAACTACAGATACCCATTTTACCCCAACAATAAGACTCCATTCATCATTCGCAGGCCTGATATAAACCCAATGCCATCTGACACCACTTCCCCAGAGCAAAACGGAAAAGTAAATCCCCAAAAGTCAACAAATGCAGAAGCACTAATGACCACTTTAGCTGCAGCCATCTCTACCTCCACGACTAGAATTCCAACAACTGTCTTAAAGACATCCTCTTCAACAAAATTCAAAGGTCAAAATCAAACAAGTCAAAGCTCAAATAGTCGACATTCCAGCACAATATTTTCCCCCAACACACAGGACAGGTCATCTCAGAGACCTGCCCCTGTGCCTGGCCTTAGAGCGAAGCCCAAGATCACCACCAGCAATATCTATACATTTATAGTCAACGTTTCAACAGATGTACAGCTTCCCTGTGATGCTGTAGGGGGGCCTAAGCCATTCCTCACATGGACCAAAGTATCCACAGGTAGGAGGACACTGTTCAGTTCCATTAACAAGCATATAGAGTCAATTTATCATGAAGAAAGCAATAAAACCTGTATGTTCATAGCAAGCAGCCAGTAAGACAGAGTTCTTTATTTACCCCATGAGACTGAGGATTGTGACACTTACTTGTCAATATGCATAAGACACATGGGCTGCAGTAAAGTGAAATTTGAGTCTTCTTGTCTCTCAGTTTAAACTGTGGTTCAAACAGAGTCTGTCAATATGACAAACCTGTCCAAGAGAACATGTGCAGCCTTCTATTTTTATGTGAATGAAATGGTTTGCTCGAGTCTGCTGGGCCCAATATTTTGTCTGTCCATTTTTGAAGTTTGTGCATGAATCATAACCCATTTATCAAAGAGGAAAAATAAAGCAACTGTCCTCCCCAAAGATATATTACTGAAAACAATTGCATAGTTATTGGAACTAGAGATTTAGAGATTACTAACTCATGAAAACAATGGTATTATGAAAACATTCGTGTCAAACTCTATTTTTGCATTTTGTTCTAGGAGCTATCATGTCAGCAAACACCAAACTCCAGAGGTTTGAAGTCCTGCCCAACGGGACCTTTGTGATCCATAACGTGCAGCTTCAGGACCGGGGCCAGTATCTCTGCACAGCCCAAAACCTCTACGGTGTGGATAAGATGATCGTCACCCTCTTTGTCTTAGCTCAACAGCCCAAAGTGCTGACCCCGAGGCAGCGTGACGTGACCGTGTACCTGGGCGAGAGCACCAGCCTGGAGTGCGAAGCCCAAGGCCTGCCACAGCCACACATCACCTGGGTGCTGCCAGACCGATCTGTGCTCCACACGGTCAGCACCTATGAACAACGCGTCATGCTCCTCCCCAACGGCACTCTTCATGTCAAGCACACCAACTACCCAGATCGAGGGATTTACAAATGCATAGCGAGCAATGTGGCGGGGGCTGACAGCATCTCCGTGCGCTTGCACACAGCCGCACTGCCCCCTATGATCCAGCAGCCGCACCATGAGAACTTCACTGTCTCTGACGGCCAGACCGTCTACATCCACTGCAGCGCCAAAGGGGCTCCCCAGCCCACCATTCGCTGGGTGGTCTTCGACGGCACGCAGGTGCGCCCCTCGCAGTTTGTGAAAGGAAATCTGTTCGTCTTCCCCAACGGCACGCTGTACATTCGCAATCTGTCCTTCAAAGACTCGGGGCGTTACGAGTGTATGGCCATCAATGCCGTGGGGGCAGCGAAGAGGACGGTGAGCTTGGCGGTGAGGAAGAACACCTCTACAGCCAAGATCACCTCCACATCTCCCCAGAGCACTGATGTGTTGTATGGGGAGACACTGCGTCTGGACTGCATTGCCTCTGGAGACCCGGCTCCTAGGATCGTTTGGAGAACCCCATCTAAGAAATTAATAGATGCCCATTACAGGTGTGTATGACCGAATAGACAAGCCTGAACAGTGAATATATGTGTAGTATATTTATTTATCATTGTTCCTTATTCAAAGTCAGTTCAAAATGATATTACAGTGTCATTTCAATTCTCATATTAAGGACAAAGTCATTAAATGTAAGTTTATCGATAAATAAATAAATACAAAATACAGAAAACTGAACTTAAATGTAAGGGTATAGAGTGCATAGTATGTACACTTGTAGAGTACAGTAATCACTGTTTACCTAATTTCTCTATCCTCATATTTGTGTCCAATTTTCAGCTTTGATCGCAGGATGAGAGTCTTCAGTAATGGCACATTATCAGTCCAAGGCGTGACAGAGAAAGATGAAGGAGACTACTTATGTGTTGCCAGAAACAAAATGGGAGACGACTACGTGCTCCTCAAGGCCAACGTGATGATGAAGGCAGCCAAGATTGAAGGAACGCAGCTGAGCAGACAGAAGGTCTCTCATGGAGGTGACTTAAAAGTCGACTGTATCGCCTCAGGTCTCCCTAACCCAGAGATCACATGGAGTTTACCAGATGGAACTATGATTAACAGTGTTATGCAATCGGACGATAGTGGAGTGCGCACGCGAAGGTATGTGCTTTTCGACAATGGCACTCTTTATTTGAACGAGGTGGGATTGAAGGAGGAGGGCGACTACACGTGCTACGCTGAGAACCGACTGGGCAAGGACGAGATGAAGGTTCACGTCAAGATCGTGGCAGAGCCCCCGATAATCCGAAATAAAACCCATGAAGTGATTAAAGCGAACTACGGGGATACAGTGACACTGACGTGCAGTGTCAAGGGAGAACCAACTCCCGCTATCACATGGCTGTCTCCGACCAGCCGCATCGTACCCCCTGTTTCAGATAAATACCAGCTACACTCGGACGGGACTCTGGTCATTCAGAAGGTGCAGAGGTTAGATAATGGGACCTACACCTGCACGGCCAGCAACAGTGCAGGCATGGATCGGAAACTAGTGAAGCTCGAGGTCCTTGTCTCAGCCCCCACCATCAATGGAGTTCAGAACGCAGTCAGCTCCACTCAGGAGACGGCAGTAAGGGACCAGCGTAAGCTTCTGCACTGCAAAGCAGAGGGTACCCCAATCCCACGGGTCATGTGGGTTCTGCCTGAGAACGTGGTGCTGCCCGCTCCATACTACGGCAGTAGAATCACGGTGCATCGTAACGGGACGCTAGATATTCGTTCCTTGCGAACCGCTGACTCTGTCGAGCTGCTGTGCATCGCCCGTAACGAGGGAGGGGAGGCACGCCTGCAGGTCTCCCTCGATGTGATAGATGAGATACAGACGCCCAGCCTGAAGAGCCCGGCTACAGAATCTATGCCTCTCACCAGTGGAGTTTCCATGACTTTGAACTGCACCGTTGAAGGCAGGCCCACTCCACAGGTGACCTGGATCCTTCCCAACGGGACGACCATCACGAGCGGCACGAGCACCTTCAGGTTCGACCACAGGCCCGACGGCACGCTGTTTATCAGAAACCCATCTCCGTCTGAGATAGGAAGGTACCGCTGCGTTGGCAGAAATTCAGCTGGGTCTGTTGAGCGCACTGTCACACTAGAGTCGGGGAAGAAGCCTGATATCAATAACAAATACAACTCAGTGGTGAGCATTATAAATGGGGAAAACTTGCAGCTGAACTGCCTCTCAAAAGGCACCCCCCTCCCTAAGCTCACCTGGTCACTGCCAAGTGGCGTTGTGCTCATGAGGGCCCAGACAACGGGACGCTACAAGGTTCTGGAAAATGGAACACTTATGGTACAGCAAGCATCAGTTTATGACAGGGGAACATACCAGTGTAAGTCAACCAATGAACATGGCTCATCTGTACTGTCAGTGCCGGTGATTGTCATCGCCTATCCACCACGTATCACAAACGGCCCCGCGGCGGTCACTTACACCAGACCCGGTGTGGCCATTCAGTTGAACTGCAATGTCATTGGAATCCCCAAAGCAGACGTGGTTTGGGAGATGCCTGATAAGACTGTGTTTAAGACGGGCACTCAGCCACGAGTCTATGGGAACAAGTACCTGCATCCCCACGGCTCCCTGGTCATCCAGAGGCCGTCCAGCAGAGACACTGGTTTCTATAAGTGCACTGCCAAGAATGTTGTAGGAAGTGACACAAAGTCAACATATTTACATGTGTTTTAATGGTAAATAATTCATGTTAAACAGGCCCGTAAAACTGCTTAAACTCTGTGCACAAGATACTGTCCACACAAGCACATCTGAGTATGTTTCGAAATAGAATGCTCTATCTCCAGAGCTCGTTTATTATTTGAATTCCTGTACATTGAGTATAAGTTATAGGCATCTTGCAATATCTCGAGAAATATCTATGTGATAATGTTTGTACAAAAACATGCATCCTGTTCAAACTTGTGGTAAAGGTCAAAGGCTGATTTGATGGATTTATTGTCATGAATATTACCAAAAGCTCTACATTTTGAATGGTAGACATCAGGGAACAAAATTGTAACTGCTGTTGCAAAATTTCATACATGACTTCCACAACTACCCAAATGCTTGTGTCCATACCAGACATTTTTGATATTCATACCTGTACTTGTTACCTTTATTTTGTAAACTAATACCGTATTATGATAGAAGTCTATTTGAATAAGAAGGGAAACATGCTTTTTTTACTGTAAAAAAAAAAATGGACCAGTTCCTGATCCTGATTTCATAGTTTTGAATTCTTTTAATGTTCAAATAAGCTTTAAGGTTTGTCAGATGAATTACATGTGGCCGCCAATTTATATAACATTTATATTATTTTAGGAGGCATGAGAATGTTCTCTGTGTGCTAAAATACTTTATACATGTTTATTTTCTTAAATTATTTGTCTTTACAAGACTAGTGAAAAAATATCAACTGTTATAAATCGATGTAGCTATATTTTGCACAGCTACATCTTCCACATAAAGGGCAAAGGAACATAACATCAAGTGCACTGAATTCGAATAATTTCTTTATCTTACCCTTATGTGCCCCACACAGCAGACTCTGTTGATTCTGATGCAAAAATTGTAAAAAAATAAATAAATACATATAATACAATATGTGAACTATTATTGGCAGGTGTGTTTCATTGGTGTCACTGTACAACGGTTTGGCTTTGTTTTGAGGGCTGTGTTCGATTATCTCAAGAAAAGATCCTGTCTCTCTCAGCACAAGCTGTCTGCGAGTATGATGTCAAATAGTTTTCAGGAGGTTAAACACAAGGGTCTTTTATCCATGTCATCAGCTTGTTGCCGCATAACAATTTGAACCATTACACCATACAATTCAAAGCTAAAAGCTAAATGCCTTTACATGTCAATTAGCAGAAGACAAGAGGGCAGAATAACCGTCTCCAGCCATATGGTGAGTGACCCGAGCGGCTCGGCTGTGACTGGTTAACCTGAGGACAGCGTCTGTTCAAACGCCCCGCACCACCTGCAGTACATCAACAGACAGCAGTTCTCATCTCCTCTGCCAGGTCCCCGGGTCATATGAAGCTCTGTTCTCATCTAATAGCTTTACCTTACTTGCCTTACTTACACATTGAAGATAAATCCGACGGGATAGAAGCTTAATCACTGATGTGCCTGCAGAAGGGGGAAAAGGCGGCTCCCCTTCATTTTCCGTGATGACATTTCCCATGTAAGGGAAAGGTCCTTAGCTCATGTTCTACTGAGGACTGGATTGTACACTAATTGCAATGATCTGGGGCCGGCCCGATATGTGATGCTAGCTGTACTGTTGCTGGCCTGGGGTCTGCATTATGTGTTAGTGAATGGGGCAGAAAAGGGAAGTGAAAGAGGGAAATGACCCAATCTCCCTCAACGAGACTCGCCTCTGGCCCCAAAATGTGGGTCTGCCCATGAGTGTCCTCTCTACACAAAGGCAGTGGTGTAGTGGTCCCTGGAAAATTGGGTATACTCTTAATTTTTTTAAGCAGCCCATACAGCACAGGATAAACGCCCTGTTTGGAGAAGTGGGTATACTCAATGCTGACTGAAAAATAAGTGGGTATACTCCGTAAACCTGCGTATAGCCTGGACTACACCACTGCACAAAGGCTAATATTAAGAGCTTGTTTGCAAAGAGTTGCTGTATACAAAAAAGCAATTGTCATGGCTACTGTAGACTCCACTCCTACTGTGCGTTTACATAATGATGTGAGCTCTATGTTTGATTTAGTTGAATGAGAGGGTGTTCTCCAGGCGGAGCAGAGACGACAGGGTCTCACACGAGATAGCAAGCGAGAGGAGGGAGTGCCAAAGACTGTCCAACACCGAGATTGAAAGGACTAGGGAGACAGTTTGGGTGACACATCTTTGACTTTCCCTTCCCCGCCCTCCATCCAGGCAGTAAGAGAGGCCAGCTGTTTCAGTCCTGCTGCAGTAAATTGGGGAAGAGTGACTGACACTTGAAAGATGCGTGGCCGGGTTTAAGAGAAGGCTTTGGGGGAAGAACTGAGAGATAAATTACAGCCTCCATGTTAGAAACAGCTGTGCAAAGCTGCTGCAGCAGCCTCAAAGTACCTATGGCTGCCCTCAGTGTGGCTAGTCCTGACACACTTACTGTTGCAAAAGCCTAATACTATGTGTTATAAGTATTATAACGTGAAGGGTTCTAGGAATGTCAAGAACAACCTGACATCACAGATCGACAGAATAACAGAAAGTCAGGGTGACTAGGTGTCCCGCTTTGCGTTGTACTGAGCAGCATTTTGACCCTTTGTCCTGAGATAAGGTCCTGCATTTTCATAGGTAATTTGTTTTTTTTACTGTCAGAAATGAGAAAACACCCGGCCAGCACATAAGCTGCTTATGCGGCATATTTCTACTATTCTCCTATTAAATAGCACTACGTCAAAGCAACCTTTTCTCTCGATGCCTGGAAAACTCTGGAGGAGTATTGATTCACGAGGTCTTTGATCCTTCTGATGCAGGTCTTATTGGTATCACAGAATACAAATAAACTGATCCACCCCTGAGGGACATTCAAAGAAGACAGAGCGAGCGCATTGTGCCCTGTTGTTGCGAGTGTGTGCTGCGACTGTTTAGTCTCTTGACTGAACGGGGCGGATGTTTCCTGGGTCTTTCTTTTGCTTCTCTGATTCCTCTTTGTGCTGGAGTGTGTCATCTGTGACCCCTCTGAACCCACCCAAGACACCCCTGCCTTGCTCCGCCAGCAGGCTTCCATTACCCGACATTAGAACACAATGAGAGCAAACAACGGTTATGAAGTTCCACGTTACAGGAGGCTGCAGCGGTGATGCAGATGGGATACTCTGCTCTGTTCTGCATCATGGCGAGCGGAGAGCACAGGGCTGTTCTGACCTCATCTATATGGGCCAAAGTCAGCCAGCAAGTGTCCACATCATACAATCCACTGTGTAGATAGCAACACAAGTGTCCACATCATACAATCCACTGTGTAGATAGCAACACAAGTGTCCACATCATACAATCCACTGTGTAGTTAGCAACACTAGGGTCCACATCATACAATCCACTGTGTAGATAGCAACACAAGTGTCCACATCATACAATCCACTGTGTAGATAGCAACACTAGGGTCCACATCATACAATCCACTGTGTAGATAGCAACACAAGCAATGCCAATATTTAGTACTGTCAACAAAAAGTAGTTTACTGCTTTTTCAATTGGGCACTATGCAGTCGAGCCATTCCTGGATATCTTTGAAGAACAATTTCACTAAACTTCAAAATACGTTATGTTAAGGGGAAGCCTTTTATGCTTACTTATCCCAAACTGGAATGGGAGATAAGGTAGTTAAGTTAGTCTAACAATTGTGTCAATGTTATAATAGTAAAAGACTTTTTTGTCTTAATATCCATTTGCAGAACATAATCTTTGGGACAGCAAACTGGTCACACTCTGTAGAGAGGAAATAGGTCAAGATTGGGGAGGAACCCAAAGAAAGACTGAACTTGTCTGATACAAGAAGCTCTGAGTAAAAATCAAGGTCCTAAGAGTTATTACACTGTCATTTTTTTCCTAGAAATAGTGGAAACATCTGGATCTGCAAGAGAAATCCCCCCTTCAGCTGACTGGGTCACCGTTCTAACATATTTCATGGTCTTCAGTTTATCTTCAGAGAAACACCTCTGCTTCCCGTGTGTATCACACTACACATCTATTTTGTTCCGCCCTGTTGGGGACAGAATAAAATATTGTTTGAAATATTAAGGATATTATTAAGAAATAGCAGGCCACTGCCATCAACAGTTTAACAGCCTGTTTAACTGTAACAACAGGTAAACACTGTATTATATATTACAGCATTGTACTTAAAAAAACTGCCTCTATCAAAGAGCACAACTTACGATTAAAGCACATCCTCATGGATATGGTATCAGATGCTTTTGTCTAACATTACACACAACAAAAGTGTATAAAGATGTATAATACAGAATACATTGTTGTTGTTGTTGTTATTTTTAATAGTAGTAATTCCAAATATCAAACCTATGATGATTATAAAGTATGCTTCAAGCTAATAGTAATAAAGTAATTAGACCAAAGACGTGTTTAAATGTACCAAGGCAGAAGTGCAAAGTGGTCAAGAGGTTGAATAGCGCTGAAATATATAGTTTAAATAAGCTGGTGCTAATCCAGTGTCTGTCCTAAAGGTAAGAGTGAGTCATTAAAATGTAATTCTAGCAGCTACAGGGAGCCAGTGAAGGGTGACCAGCAGACGGGTTACATGTGTCGTCTTTCGCTGATTAAAGATCAAACATGTGCTGCAGTCTGAATCATCTGCAGCGGTCTCACAACACATGCAGGCAGGCCTAGTTTAGGAATGACCATGGCCTGCACAAGATGTTGTGCAACAAATTGAGTCAGTAAGCTGACAAGACCTCAAGAGAGAAGTTACATGCTCAGAAAAATTACACCTAACACCCAAGTTTTCTGTAGTTTTAGCTGGGGTCAATGAAGATGAACCCAGCTAAATGTTACTCTTATAGCCAAATTGGCTGGGAATACCAAGAGCTCAGTTTTTGAAAGATTCAGCTTAAAGAGTTGATCCCTCATCCAAACTGAAATACCACTGAGGTATGCAGGAATTAAATAATATAATATTGAATCACCCGGGGGAAGGCCAGTTGAGCATCATCATCAACAGTGATAGGAGAACCCATGGGAACGGATGATCTCACTTAATGAAGTGGTGTACATTGAAAATAGGAGGGGTCCAAGCACCAATCCCTGAGGTACACCAGTGGAAAGATGATGAGATTTTGGTACGTCCCTGCCAAGAAACACAGAATGAATGTCCACTGAGGTACGATTCAAACCAACTGTGTGCTTTCCCTGACATTTTCAGTTCAGACAACATAGAGAGGAGAGGATGTCATGGTTCACAGTATCAAAGGCTGCTGGCAATTTAAGTCAAATCAGCATTGATGACTGAGTAGAGGCTTTTCAATGATTCAGTCACAGATAAAAGAGCTTCAGTTAGCATCTAGCAAATGATTATGAGACAGGAAATCAGAAACTTCCTTGGAGGTAACCTTTTTAAAGAATCTTTTACAAAAAGGGAAGAGGTAGGCAGGTCTATAATTCTTGATTAAGACCTGTTAGGAACCATTTGGGTAGTTTGACATGCCTTGACATTTTTATATTTTTTTTCCAAATACAGTTTTCTAAAACCTACTTCGAGAGATTGTCAAAACAAAAACACTTACTGTTTGTGGCCAAGGTTTCAGTGTGAATTGTAAGTAAAAACGAGGGAACAATTTGTTGAAAATGCGGCTGTCCAAACATGCAGAATCTAATCATGCAATGTATTGAATTATAATATAAAATGCAGTCAAAAAAGAAGATAGCTGATTTTTTCAAAATGAGTTGCTTTGGTCTGCTATTGCTGGCTGTTGGCTGATGTAGGCTACAGAAGCATCTCATACAGTTTTATGACATGCTGCACCATCAGAGCAGAGGACTACATTACCGCTTTCATCAACATGACTGTGTCCTCTTTGACAATATAATTAAAGGTTAGGAAAACCAACTTAAAAGAGGAAATGTGTGTTCTGAAATTGACTGTTGTTTTGCAATGTAGCTAGCGAACTGAAATGAATTCGATAAGGAGCATTCTATGTTTAAGTGTGTATCAAGTAAAGCAAACATATTGATGTGTGAAATGTATTAAGAGGTGTATCAAGGGAGCTATCCACATGGCGGCTGAAAGCTTCCCACTTTCTCACAGAGGCTCTTCATTCTTAACCTGGAATCATCCCGTGTCTCACACATGAGCTACTCTTTAGTATACCAGGGGCTAGTCGCTCTGCCCTCTGCCTTAAAGGCAGGTGTAGAGAGCACACCAAATATACCAAAATTTCCGGGCCCAACGAATCCTCCAATTAAAAAAAGACACATTACTGTGGAAGGGTCGAGGAAGATTTTGAAAGACAAGAGGGTTTAATCAGGTGTACATAAAAGCATGCAATACATAAAAGAATGCAAAACTGCTCAGGTTTTGACTGTTTGTATTATACTGGCAAAATAACCTCTTTTTATGCTCTGCACTCTGTCTGACTTGTTTGAAGATTTTCCTTGAACACCAAGAACAAAGACTTTTATCCAGATCTGAAATGTAGAGTTTTTATCTTATCGCATGTATTAAAACCTACAAATCAACCATGACAAATCGTTTTTCCTTTCACAATCTGACTTCAAAGTACTACATGAAGTGTGCAGAAAATTGTGTGTTTTTGATACTCTTTGATGCTTTCTAAAATACATTTGAGAATCATGCTCTTTTCAAAAACATCCTTGTGTGTTGTCCCCTGAAAAGAGAGTTATAGGCCCGGTAACTCACAGGGTGTAACAAATACATTTGTTGATGTCCTCAGGACAAATGGCATCGCAGCAATTGATTCACTCATATGAAATGTCTCTGGTGTGTGCTGATTTACCTCATACGTGTTTCACACACCATAGCGAAGAAGAACAATAGGCTTTATGTTGTAAATAATCAGTGTGAGAAGTTTGACCCAGATTCCTTTTCTGGTAAATAAAATGACACCATGAGGAGGAAGGAAATGCTTTCGGCCATCGACCTGGCCCTGCTGTGTTTCATTGGCCAGAAGTGTACTTCAGCGATGACCTTCTCCTTGGTAACACCTAATCAAACGGGGCTGTTGCTGTGGGACACACCAGACCACACACTCATACACACACACACACACACACACACACACACACACTCATACACACACACACACACCCACACACACACACACACACACACACTCATACAAACACACACACACACACACACACACACACACACACACACACACACACACACACACACACACACACACACATACACACACACTCATACACACACACACACACACTCACACACACACACACACACACACACACACACACACACACACACACACACACACACACACACACACACACACACACACTCACACACACACACACACACACACACACACACACACACACACACACACACACACACACACACACACACTCATACACAAAGAAACATTCTGCAGCTGCTCAAGTGAGGAAAAAGTCTTTACAACAATGAATGCAATATGTGAGCATGTGATGACACACTTGGACAGACCTCCATGTAAAATAATAAACAATCCCTTTTTGAACTGAGCCAGAGTATAATAAGCTGTCTAAATGCTGTAAGTCAGAATCAGTTCGCCTGTTCGTGCAATCTTTATCTTGTGATAAATTGCACATATGTCTTGTAATGAGATTAAGTTTGCAAACAAATGTGATAATATCTCTAAGATACTTGTCACCTCCCCTAACATCCAGAGTTTGGACCTGTCCAGCATGATGTCTAAACATGAGGAGACACAGCTTTCTCAGCTCTACATGCATTGTGACTCAAGAATTCTATTGTATGTAACAGTTTGTGAGAACCCAACGTTTTTTTTTTCTACTCTACGTTGGAGGAACGAGCTGCCTAGCACTACCAGAGCAGGGCGTCCCTCTCTACCTTTAAGAAGCTCTTGAAGACCCAACTCTTCAGACAGCACCTCCCTTCCTAACTTGCGCTTCTACTAGTGCTTAACTTGCACTTACATTTCTGCAGTTACATTCCTGCTTTTTTTTTCAATTTCTTATGTAAAATAGTATTTATTGTTACACACTAGGTCTCTATTGCTAGTAGCTTGACTATTCTCTCCCTTGTAAGTTGCTTTGGACAAACCCGTCTGCTAAATGACAAAATGTAAAAATGTAATGTACTCTGAGGGCTTTGCCAATAAAATACTTTCTCTCAGCAAAGATTTTCACTCATTTAATAAAATCAGCAAGTGAAAAAACAAATTGCTTTCACCCTGAAAAAACAGCATGCCATATTTTCCAAGTGGCAAAACAGCATGAGGCCTGCTATATCAAAGGATTTCACACACATCTTCATTGATTTTAGTCTGCACTGATACAACGGCTGTTTTATGACTGGAAGCATGGGATCAGGTTTCTTCTGACACTGTGAATTTATAGGAAAGCGGTGAGTTTACTGGCCCCACCTGCCATGTGGTCTCCTTTAGTTCCAACACATGCTAGTGCTAATCAGCACAGGACGCCCCTGCATTCCGCTTCCACAGCGCCCGACCGACCGCACATCAAAGCCCCGCCGTCAGAGCTGGAAGTGATGTCACAGGAGAGCAGACCCCGTATCACTCTCCAACAGGATACACTGTGGAGGTTGTCAATAGCAACAGTTTGATGTATAGGGTTATCAAGGTTAATCACATTCAGGGTTTTAAACAAAGTCTGACATATAAAGACTTTGGATTACCGGTGTATGATAACTTTCAAGACATTGATAATGAAATGCTTGTTTATTCATACTAAAAGGAAATAGCAACAGTTTGATGTATAGGGTTATCAAGGTTAATCACATTCAGGGTTTTAAACAAAGTCTGAGATATAAAGACCTTGGATTACCGGTATATGATAACATTCAAGACATTAATAATGAGATGCTTGTTTATTCATACTCAAAGGATACGGTTGCCATGTTAGGCCGCTAGGTTTCCCACATGTCAGCCTATTGCGTGTGACACTAAAATGGTTGTGATTGATTACTGAAATTATACATGCCAGAGCCTCTGTATTTATCATGATTAGTTGTACCATTTTCAATTCCAAAGGGTGTCAGTAACCCAATTAATTATCTTAATTAAGTCTCTTTTGTTGAGGGTGCAACTCGTATGTAAAACAGCTGTGCTGTGTCTATAGGCCACCATGTCATGCATGCTGATTGATTTAGATTTGAACTGCTGTCACTTAAAAGATGAAATGTGTACTGGTTGGTACAATCAATAATACGGCGTGACAAAACCATTCAGGATGTGTGGGTGTGTTACATGTCAGTTTGACTGAAGTAACCCTTCATCATCATAGGCCAAATGGGCAGGTTCAGCTGCATGGGAGAGGCAGTGGAAAGAGGAATGACCCCCAGGAAGGACTCTTTTAGTCCATGCTGTATCTGACCCTCATGTGACCATAACACACACACACACACACACACACACACACACACACACACACACACACACACACACACACACACACACACACACACACACACACACACACACACACACACACACACACACACACACGTCAGCGACTGACTTCCAAACAGCTGAGGAAACACCGGACCACACAGAGAACCACACTGAAGAAACCCTGGGCTATTTTCATTTAGACCTACTTCCTTTCTTTTCTGGGTATCATTTATTTCAGTGATTTATTAATAAACAGCATTTGTTGTGCTGAATTAGTTTGAGTCATAATTATGGCTTACCAGATGAGGTGTAACATAAACAACATTTCCAAAATAGCACATGAATACAAACAGCACAAACAATATTAAAATCAGCACAGTAAGACTGTACAGTGAAAACGAATGGCAAAATCCTGCATGTTGCTTATAGTGATAGAATGCATTTGTTTGCAACACTGCCTCTTTTGCTGTGCCCACTGTACACAAATATGCAAGATCCAATGAATTCATCATACTAAACGGAACATTCCAGTGTTGTACAATGTCATTGAGAGCGGCACTTACTATTTCATGTCAAGCCTTAGAGCAACTTATAGATTTGAAATCCTGCAGAAGAGAACATAAACTTCCATTCAAAGTCATGTTATTGTTATGACCTGCGGATATTGTGAGAAGTCCTAACCTGCTCCACATAGACATACAACACAGATATGTTCTATATTAGTACGTTAAACCATAACAAAAGTGTTCTTTCACTTTCAGAAAAAATGTGTATGTGGCCAATTCACTGCTGTATACAAAGCCCTTTAAATTACAAGGCTTTATATCTGAACATAGTTTTCAGAAATTCATTCCTAAGCATAATAAACAGACAGCTGCAAATTAGATGTTTTCTCATGAAAAAAAACTGTTAAGGGGCTTATGTGTCTATGGTGTACTGGACCAACTCAGTGAGCAGCCACAGTACAAGGAAAGCCTTTCTCATAAATGGGTCATAGGGAGCACTAAAAAAGATTTTGTATGTGAACAATGATCTGAAGCAAACTATTTTCCCGTTGAGATGTCTGAAGGTATGTACACAAACCCAGACAGGTGGCTTACACATGGAAAGTTATCCATTTACACATTACAAAAATAATGATCAGTGCTGCTGCAATGCTTCATGTGTTTGTATTTGTGGATTTAATGTACTCTGTCAGTTCAAGTTAAAGGTCCAGGTCAAGAAGTTAATGTTTCTGTAAAATGTTGCTCAGATTAAGGAACATGTGGACTTCATTACTGCATATCAACACTCGCAATAGTGCTTAAAAGCCATTCTTCCTGAAGCTTACGAAGAAAGCCCCTTAAAACTCGTACAGATTGTACCTATTTCCTTGTTAGTACACGTTCATAGAACAGTGTTTTTGTCCCTCTTTCCCGTCTTTCCTGGAGAAACACTTAAGGAACGTGGTTCTTCCAGGAAGTCCTCTTCATCTGCCAGGAGATGTGAGCGTTTACGCTTAAGCCATTCGCCTCACGTGCTTTTACTTGTCCGTCACTGCCACAGTTTTCTCATCAGCTCTTGGCCAACAGTCTTTCTTTCAAAGGCTTTTCTCTTTTTCAAAGCACAAACCCCAATCATTCACCAATGTCACTGAAGCAGAGGTTAACTCCTGATGGATTACAGAGAGACGAAACTGAACAGCGTATAAATGCTATTCATGTAATCATGGATTTCTTTAGAATGTAAATGTGGAGCAAAGTACAACAGTGCATAAGAGGGAGAAGCATTGCATGTAACCAACTGAAAGATAAATGCACAAATAGTGTATGACTATTTGACATATCACATACATGCAGTTCAAAATGTACACAGACTTGGTAAGGTAATTAAAGTGAATACAGATGCTTTGAAATTGGTTTATTGTGCCTTATGCCTCTAATTTATGTCTCCAGTCTCTGAAAACCCCTCGCTGCGCAAACACATGTTGGCCTTTTAATGAGAGATATCAGCAAGACAAACACTGAAATAGGCCTGAAAACATGAGAGAAAGGAAACGAGAGACAAAGAAATGTTACACTAAGGCTTACAAAGGCAACCATTGTAGCCATATATAAGGTTATCATCATGAAAACAAAGCCTACTGCATTTCAATTCACTGAGGCTCTTTGGCAAATGAAATGCATTCACCCTTACAGAATGAAATACAATTTCACTAGATAGCTCAACTCCAAGAATGTAGGATTGCCATGAGATGAGATTTTGAACAGCTAAGAAGAGAAGAGGAGAAAAATAATGAGTGAAGAAAGCAGAAACAAGGACAGCCCAAACAGAGAGGACGGCATTCTGATGTGTATGTGAAACAACAAAGCCAGCTTTGATCCTACTCTAACCCCCTTTTTATTATTGAGATGAAAAACTACAAAATAAACATCAAACCAAAATGAATACGCTATGCCAAGTTAGGAATTAATGGATTTTACGGGTGCTATTGGAAGCCTCCTTGAAAGGCTATGCATACATTTACAAAAACCTTCCAGAGGTTTCAGAAGACTTTTCTTCACAGAATAGCATATCCTCTACATCTCCTGTCTCATTTGCACTGCCGCAACCCCATCTAAGGCTGTAGACGTGTACGTGACAATCCATTCAAGGCAACTAAGAGATCTGCCGTACCATTCATCAACACATTGATCAGCCATATACAATCAAATGGGACCCAAATGGCTGTGACAAATTGTTCAGTCCATGCTAGGCCTACACGACTACATGCAACATGTGTAAAAGGTTTGGATAGAAAGCAACACTGGAAGTCACGGGATGTTGTTTTGAGCAAGATACAAATTGTAATTATTTGTAATTGTCACCAGGCCTGTGGATTTCCTGCCACTTTTATAGGGTCTTTTTGAGGGTACTCCTGCCCTCATGCAGTTTTCTTCTTCCTTTAATGTACGTCTGGCTATGGCAACTGATTTATGTCTTCTGAGCGAACACATGGCATACATTCAAAGACAGAGTCTCCACAAATACACATCTTCCCTTATTTTCCCCAAACCTGCACAGTCATACTGAGTTTGAGTTCACAATGATCATTTGTAACATCGACAAATGAAAATGTCCATGAAAATGTCCGTGTCCATAATATTCCGTTCTAAAAAGAATATCTCATCATAATCTAACAACAAAGTGATATGTTATCAACCAATGATAACAAACTTTGGGGAAAACAAAACGCTGCGCTGGCCCCTTGCAATGCCACAGCTTAATTGATCAGTGCATCATCAGCACTGCATTGGTCTTCCGCTGAGAGTCAGCGTATTTTCACCCACTCCAGCGTGAGGCATCCACTGCCACGAGCCATATTCCCTCCTGACGAGCTCCATAATCTAGACCAGATGAGTGTTATGCACTGAGGGTCTCCTCAGTCAGACCACTGACAGACCCCTCTGGCACACTCATCCACACAGAGCAACACTCATTGTTCAAAAATGGCCAGAGAGGCTGAGGTGCAGATATCTAACAAAAAATAACACAAAAACGCATTATTTTCTCCCCAACATGCACAGTCATACTCTGATTCTCCTCAGACCACTGACAGACCCCTCTGGAGCTCACCAGAGGGCACACACATACGCAACACTCATTGTTCAAAAATGGCCACACAAATGCAACACTCATTGTTCAAAAATGGCCAGAGAGGCAAGGGCGTAGATCACTAACCAAAATAATAACACAAACACAAATAGACTCTCACATACAAGGCCATGGTTTTGCTTCTCTTTCAAATCAAATTGTGATGAAGAGTGGTGTGAGCTCACACGTATCCTCCCTCTCATGTGGTAATGGAGAGAAACGCCACAGAGCAACACATTGGATCAATGAAAGTAAGTAGAAATCCAATAGGATATCATTAGAGCAGTTCAGTGAAGGATACTCAATAGGATATCATTAGGGACAGTTCAGTGAAGGTTACTCAATAGGATATCATTAGGGACAGTTCAGCGAAGGTTACTCCGATTAAAATACAAGCAAGAATAACAGTTCTGACAAACTAATGAAAACTGGTTGTGTAAATGTTTACATCTTGACTTAAGACATGAGAAAGTTTGAATTTAAACTCCTTAAAGTGCAGTTTATCAGCCAACAGTAGTTTTAGCGCTAATTTCAGCATTAAGTTTGAATGATGCTAATTGATTAGCCTCTACTCATTGTTCACTTCAAAATGCTAATTTATCTCTGTGTATCAGAATGATCCATAGGACCGCCTAGTGGCCCTGCATTGGGACGTATACATTGCTGACCTCAGCATCATGGTATTGTCAGCTTAATTGGAATGTATTGCTCACGTATTTCAGGTCTTTTCAAATGTGATCACCAGACAGTGTGTCACCATGAGGTAGAGGTTAACTCTGGAGAGGGCCAGACGTTCTCTAAACCAAGTGCTCTCTCTCATTACTGCAAACATAAACGGCAGTGTGATGCATATGGCAGTGGTGTAAACCTTTCCACTGAGAGCAGGCGTCATGCTCAGCTATACTAATGTGCTTTTAGTGCCCTGCCGATGCTATTCTGTGGATGTGACATTAGCACTCCTCCCTATGGTAAGGAGCTGGCTGTGAGGAGCTAGTCATGCCCTGGGCCTCGTTTCCCGATAACGACGTATCTTAACGGCCTACGTGGATTTTGGCGACATCATAGACTCATCATTGCCGTAAGTGCGGCGTCGGGAAACCGCTCTGCAATATCCCTCTTACGACCGATTTCAAGTCCTTTTTAGCGTTCGGGAAACTAGGCCCTGGCCTCTCTCGCTACCTCTCCACAGCATTCCTCTTCGTGTTGCTCAGGGAAAATGCAATGGTAACCATCAGATGGGCTGCATTTTATTGGGATAGCTTCACAAACGTCATGTTTAAAAATGATGCACAGGCATTAGCAATTGAGGTCTATGGTCTCGAGCTGAGGCATAAAGGAGTGCTTGGTGAGCCTCTTTTTTTCTTCTTGCTACGGACACATGTGTCAGAGTCAATGAAAATTGCAACCTCTAAAACACTTAAGGAAAATTTAGGGGAGGTTAAATGAGCCATTGGATTATCAGAAACAGTGCCAGAGGAACTGCACATCAAATAGAAAGTGCTGTGCAAGGGGGAGTATTATCATGGATGGAATCTTGGCACATCACAGTGCCTTTGTTCCGTGGACAGAATATTCTGTGTATTGATTGGAGAAGGTTCTTTCTAGCATTAAGTCCACAGATGTGCAAGAAAGTCCCAAAGCGTTTTTTGCAAGAGTGCATACAGATGGACACAGGTGTAGCCTACTAGAAAGCATTGCTGCAAAAAGTCAAATAGAATTGCCTTCAACTGATCTAGTCAATAACAGGCACTTTATACATTGGCACTAATGTACCTTTTTTTTTATCTTTTAATTCCTAATTTATGCAATTAAGAATAAATGTTACAAGAACCATGACATTCTACAAGGTGACAACCCTATTTATAATACCCTGTGACGCAGGAAGGTCAAAGTTGAGGATTTTGTTTTCTGCCTAGAATGTGGTATATTAACTCCTTAACTCCTAAATAGCCTACAGTATTGACTCAGACTCCCTGGTGCCGAACAACACACAGCAGATGTATCTTCCTTTTATCTCACGCAGAATAATAAGAGCATAAAACACATGACCTGTTCCTGTCAAGCACAATGCAAAGATAATCATAAATCTAACATGCATGCTACCAACTGCTTGCGATTTATTCCCCTTTTGTTGTCGCTCATGTCCTCAAGTCATGGAAGTTATTTGGACGATTTTTTTTTTTTAGTTTTCGTCTTAGAGACATAAAAAGAACAACCACGGAAACATTGAACCCTTTTCTAATATTATTGCTGAGGTCTTCTAAAATAGAATCATATATTCCATTTGTGCATCAATGTTTTTAGTTAAGCAAAATGTACAAAAACATGTCAGTCAAGTTAGAAAAGTCTAAAAGGCCTTGGACCTTATAGTGTTAAGGTCGCATGCTATATCACTGCAAGACGGCCTCAAGCAGCAGGCCGAGGAGAGGCCAAGGCTTCAGGCACAAGTGACTTAATCTCCAGCGCTGCAAAGATGGTAGTCATCAGCGGAGATTAAGAGGTGTCGTGCTGCATTTGTTGAGATTTATTTCATATAATCCCTCATATGACCTCTGGTTTGCCTTTTGATGTTCCTGGCTGTCTTTTGGAAAGAAACACACTGGCAAACATATAAATCATTTTTGTGCCTCGATATTTCTGCTTTACATGGAAATAACCCAGTGGCACATACACATGACAAGTTTTATGACCATTAAGTCTATACATTTGAGGCCAACATATATTACATTAATTCATCAATATTAGTGTTGGAAATTAGTTTTCACCTTATAAGAATACCCATCACATTCACATGACGGCTTTTGAGAAGAAGCAATAAACAGGGTCTTCTCACCCTTTTGAGTGAGTCGCATTTAACTGGCTCCAGGATTCTTACCCAGCATGCAACTACTCCAAAATGAATTATTGTCCATTTTATAGACATGCAAAAGGCAGTTAGCCAGAGTCCATCCCTCTTTTCACAGCCCCATGTTTGTGTTCTACTGTAGATGCACTGCAGACTGTGGGTGGATGGCAGCCATTTCCTCACAGATTACACAGAAACCATTAAAACCACCACATACGTCAAAGCCTGTAGAGGAAACGTTCTCTCTGACAAAAACATACTCATTAGCTCTGGGTCACCCATTTGGGCTTTCCAGTAACATCAGTTACTGCAAAGCCAAAAACACTTACACGTTTTTAATTTAGCAAAACTGAAAGGGAATTATCTGTAACTGATGATTCTTCAATCTTACGATGGACCTCAGCAGTATAAATGTGTTGCAACAGTGGGACCCGCTCCATTACTTTATTCACAATATCAATGCATTCTGTACAGAAAAAAAAGCATCAAGGCCCGGAGATAAAAACCATTATGGTGATTCACTTTGCAGAAGGAAAAAAAAAGAATATCAGTAGATTTAATCTGTACAAGGACACCTTTTCCATTTCCCACACAATCATTTATGGTTCCCAGAAATATATTCAATGAAAAATACAGTATATAATAAATAAGTAAGTGGAGAACCACTAATGGTCTTCCTGACCAATCTTTGTAAGATGGCACTTTTAGTTTGATTCAATTTCATGCTGTTTCCCCATGGTGACGGCAGATGGGTGCACTGTGAGCCAGACACAGGTGTTACTGTTCACTCTCTCGCTCTCTCTCACACACACACACACACACACACACACACTAACTCTGTTCACTCCACGTCTAGATGTGTTCCATCTGGTGTCTGAGAGCACCTCTAGCCTCGCTCTTCCCCAGTAGACTCATGCCTCACACACTGACATCCAAGGCGCTAACATTATAAAGAGAGAGCTTCCTTTACTCATCTGCCTGTCTTCCCTGTGAGCACCAGACTGTCCCTACAGGCTACTCCTACAGGCTTCCTCCACAGCCATGTCCTCCACATGGGTTATGAGCTGGAATACTGCCCAGTGGCTGGCGGAGACGGCGAGACAGTGACAGGGAATGGTTAGGGGAGACAGGCAGTCTCCCACTCAGCCTGTGGGTAATACAGTGTTATTGCCCTTCAAAAACTGTGGATGACCTCCTGTGTGCATGAGAAAAAGAGTACACTGCACTTCTGTATCTGGTTAGGATCCCAGCTGAGTTAATGGTAGACACCTGGGAGAAAACCTATCCAATCGTGAGAGAGGACACCAATATCATTACAGTTTTTGATCATTATGCACGTAGCCTTGAATTACAGTTGGAAAGTGTAAAGACTAAACCAGCACACAGTGGGTTGTATTCTTTGGCGTTTTTTTTGTTGGGATGTTAAAATTCAGAGTGATCTGATATGTTTGAATATTGCGCCCTCTGGTGGTAAATGTGTATTGTTTTCTGTCTAGTAAGAAATATTGACACGAAGCTTATCTGTTAGGGAAAATAGACCAGGTTATTTATTTGACAACCTATTTTTATCAAGCACATAAGGTGACCAAAGACACAAAGAAGATTTTTAAAGTTCAAACTATTTAAAAACTGTTTCTGGCCCCATCACTGAGGGAATGGTCAAACAACACAAATCTGCTCCTCTACTTCCAGTGTCATTAAAACAGTCAATTGGTCTTCAAGTACAATCCCAACCTTTGGCCTTTTTCATTGCCTATGACGCTGCTTCCTTTGTCTTGAGATTTTAAAAAGGTTCCTCTTAGTTTAAAGATCTATGGAAAGTTCATATATAACATTAAAGCTCCTTCATTTTACACCACTTATTAGGTCTAAAGAAATAAATTCCACAGCATACTCCCTTATAAGAGACGGTTGCTCAAAGATCCATGAATTAAAGGACAAAAATGATGCCTCAGAGTGCTGCAGTGTGCAGGAGTGTTTACACCTGGGATATACTGCCACCTACTGGTCAGCTGTGTTTCCTACTCAATCCTACTTTCGTTCATCTTTCTATTCCATCTGGAGGTACAATCACAGGGAATTACCCTTTTTGATGCTAGGATGGACGATCTAAAAGCACACTTAAATTATTTATTAGCTTTGCATTAAAGCATTTCAATATATGCAGAAAATGGGAAGGTCATTCAAGAGCAGACACTTCCTGTTTAAGTTTACCAAATTCGCCTACACACAAAAACTCGTCCTGCTGTGGTCATGCTGTGGTCCTGTTGTGGTCCTGCTGTGGTCCTGCGGTGGTCCTGTTGTGGTCCTGCTGTGGTCATGCTGTGGTCATGTTGCGGGTCCTGCGGTGCCTCTGGCCTCTGAGCAGGAGCAGAAGGGGAAGGTGCCGCAGCAGGGCTGGAGCCAGGGACGCCACAGCACCTTCTCCCAGGTCAGCTGGTTTGGGACGGGCTGGAGGGTCCTGCGGTGCTCCTCTACAGCTCGGCCCATCCTCTGCAGCACCTTGTTAAAGAAAGTATTCGTTTATTTTATCATAAATGTATAAACTTAAAGTTCTTGCTCAAATATGCTGTGCCTAAATGTTCTATTTTTGTTAGTCAAGCTGTATTTTTCCACAGGAAAACCCCTCAACATAAGAAGGCCTTGAAACCAGGTGCCTCATGTAATGTTTTTCTACTGATAAGGCCCAAATGTCTTGATGCTATGCAGAAGTAAAAGTTATGAACGCACTCCCCTCGTGTAATAAAAGCAGCCTGTGTGAGCAGGAGGGCAGAGAGAACTCGGACGTTCTTCTCTCCTTCAGGCCCGGCGAACACAGTCTGAATTAACTATACTTTGGTTGTGGTGAACTTTATTCTGATACACATAATAAAAGTTTAGGGTAAATTCCCTGACACACCTCGGCATAGCGAGGCTCCGTCTCAGCAGAGAGAGGGGTGCTCTCGGACGGGTCCGCGGCCAGGTTGAACAGCAGGGGCGGATCGTGGTAGGTGACAAACTCTGGGTGGCACATGCAGATCCCAATCTCGTAGCAGCCTCCTGCTCCAGGCGGGGAGAAGTTGGGAGTGAAGAAATGCACCTTGAATATAGCATCGCCTGTGGAGACAGAAGAGGGAAATGAACCAAGAGCATTTGGTGCTTGGGACAGTTAAGCCACAATCGTATCAAACTCTAGAGTGAAGCAAAGTGATTTGTTGTGTATGTATTAAACTCTAGAGTGAAGCATAGTGATTTGTTGTGTATGTATTAAACTCTAGAGTGAAGCATAGTGATGTGTTGTCTATGTCTGATACTCTGGAGTGAAGCATAGTGATTTGTTGTGTATGTATTAAACTCTGGAGTGAAGCACAGTGATTTGTTGTGTATGTATTAAACTCTAGAGTGAAGCATAGTGATTTGTTGTCTATGTCTGATACTCTGGAGTGAAGCACAGTGATTTGTTGTGTATGTATGAATCTCTGGAGTGAAGCATAGTGATGTTTTGTGTACGTATGAAAGGCACTCACTGCCAGGGGGGTGCCAGCGGGCAGCATTGAGGTAAATCCCACAGTAATGGAACATGAACTCGTGTTCTGAGCGCTCCGTTCTGCCCTCGATTAGAGGCATCAGATCATGGCCATCAAACGTTCTAAGAGAAGATAGACAAGAGCACACCAAATACAGCTCAGTTTAGGGAACACAAGAACAAATGTAGTTCTTCACCTATTAGAACTACAAATGCAAGACTTATTTCTTTGTATATTTCAACAGTTTTATATTATTATTCAACATAATTGAACTGATAATAAGATAATAGCATCCATATTAAATGTATCAAAGACTTGTATATTTTTAGCCATCCAAACTCTCCTTTAATATTAGTGTGTCCACCTTACCTGTCCTTGGGAAGTTCTGCTCCAGCGAGGTTCACCAGCGTGGGGTAGACATCCATGAGGCTGGTGGGCTCATCTATCACCTTTCCTGCAGGTAGTCGTCCAGGCCAGCGGAATATTCCAGGGACACGGATTCCCCCCTCCCAACCACCCATCGCTTTTCCTCCTGTAGGAATGACAACTGATTGAAATGTGTGCTTCCTTTAACAGACAGAATACATCAAGACTGTCAGTCTATTTGAAACATGTGTTTGGAATGTGTCTTTGGCAATAACACAGCCGAAAGTGTGGAAATATGTATCCTTTGTTTTCAAGAAGAGCTTCAGGGGCGGTATGTGGTCAGTTTCGGCAGAGGCCTGAAGGGACCGAAACACTGTCAGCTTTGTGCAGCACACGGCACGGGGACATATTTCTCTGAGCCGCCCTGCAGTGGAGGAGCAGAGACGTCTACCGCGCTCAGGCCCTAATGCTGAGACGAGGGGGGCGACATGTGGAACTGTGCATCCTGTTCTTACAAAAGAGAAAAATAACTGGAATAGCGTTTCCCACAAAAACAGTCCAGAGACGTGGGGAGGGAAAAATTGGGAACAGTGGGGTGGGGAGACCTGGATGTTTCAAGGGAAATAGCTGCATTTAGTTAGTGACACATGTCTGCATTCTCAAAGGCATTTCTTATTGCCATCAAATCTCCATGGCTACTTCGACCCTTCATGAATGTGATTGCTTTCTAAATTGTACATGTCCCAGGATGGTCACAACAAATCGACAAACCAAACAAGTCAGACATGACTAGACTACACATTTTGACTCAAGTGAAGCGGTCGTCAACTTGATGCTTATATCAGTCAGATTTGTTTGAAATTGTAGTGAACTTCAACTGGAACATGTCATCTATGTTCATTTATGCCCCCTGAGCAAAATAAACAGTATGTGACAAAGTTATGTGTAGGTGCTCATCTGGGCACTATTAAACACCCTTCTGGCTTTCTGCACTAGTCAAAAGAATACGAGATAGGGCTGAACAGAAGAGAGTGGTGTGAGCAGTACTGACAGACATGTTTATGTTATAAATAAAATGTATTATTATTATTATTTGTTGTCATTAGTCAACTTGCAATCCTAACAGCCCGGTCCATGACTCTGAGCTCTTAGCTTCTCAATAGACCCACTCTGAGGAGTCATCCACATGAGACCATGCATTTGAGCATCTCTCTATCAACAGTAAACCAGTGATGCGGCACCAGTTTTGGTTAGTCCACAGGTAATCATCTGAAACCATGCATTGAAGGTACAGGCACACATTACCTCTGTATATTCCATTCCAGCCACCCTTCTGTCCACGTGCATCTGAATCCTCTATGAATCCGCCATGGTCTGACGTGAAGTACATTAAGGTCCTGTCTGACAAGTCAAGCCTTTCAATGACATTCACCATCCGGCCTGTTGGGGAAAGAAACAGACATTTGATCAGTCTAGAACAGCGGCAAAGTTCCGGAACCACATTCTATTTTCTTCTTCCTATCACATACAAGGACATCTCACAGACAAATAGATGGGAACTTCATTATACTGATGATAAATGAGAGGAAATAAATTCTTGTCTTTTTATATTCACCCATCTATCTAAAGAGTGTGATTTGGAGCTATGCTTATGTCAGAACTGTTCTTATTTAGCAAGCATGTAACCTGTCTCACCTATCATCCAGTCAAGCATGCAACCTGTCTCACCTATCATCCAGTCAAGCATGTAACCTGTCTCACCTATCATCCAGTCAAGCATGTAACCTGTCTCACCTATCATCTAGCCTAGCATGTAACCTGTCTCACCTATCATCCAGTCAAGCATGTAACCTGTCTTACCTATCATCCAGTCAAGCATGTAACCTGTCTTACCTATCATCCAGTCAAGCATGTAACCTGTCTCACCCATCATCCAGTCAAGCATGCAACCTGTCTCACCTATCATCCAGTCAAGCATGAAACCTGTCTCACCTATCATCCAGTCATGCATGTAACCTGTCTCACCTATCATCCAGTCAAGCATGTAACCTGTCTTACCTTTCATCCAGTCAAGCATGTAACCTGTCTTAGCTATCATCCAGTCAAGCATGTAACCTGTCTCACCTATCATCCAGTCAAGCATGTAACCTGTCTTACCTTTCATCCAGTCAAGCATGTAACCTGTCTTACCTTTCATCCAGTCAAGCATGTAACCTGTCTTACCTTTCATCTAGCCTAGCATGTAACCTGTCTCACCCATCATCCAGTCAAGCATGTAACCTGTCTTACCCATCATCCAGTCAAGCATGTAACCTGTCTTACCTTTCATCCAGTCAAGCATGTAACCTGTCTTAGCTATCATCCAGTCAAGCATGTAACCTGTCTTACCTTTCATCCAGTCAAGCATGTAACCTGTCTTACCTTTCATCCAGTCAAGCATGTAACCTGTCTTACCTTTCATCCAGTCAAGCATGTAACCTGTCTTAGCTATCATCCAGTCAAGCATGTAACCTGTCTTAGCTATCATCCAGTCAAGCATGTAACCTGTCTTACCTTTCATCCAGTCAAGCATGTAACCTGTCTTACCTTTCATCCAGTCAAGCATGTAACCTGTCTTACCTACTATCATCCAGTCAAGCATGTAACCTGTCTCACCTATCATCCAGTCAAGCATGTAACCTGTCTCACCTATCATCCAGTCAAGCATGTAACCTGTCTCACCTATCATCCAGTCAAGCATGTAACCTGTCTCACCTATCATCCAGTCAAGCATGTAACCTGTCTCACCTATCATCCAGTCAAGCATGTAACCTGTCTTACCCATCATCCAGTCAAGCATGTAACCTGTCTTACCCATCATCCAGTCAATCATGTAACCTGTCTTAGCTATCATCCAGTCAAGCATGTAACCTGTCTTACCTACTATCATCCAGTCAAGCATGTAACCTGTCTCACCTATCATCCAGTCAAGCGTGTAACCTGTCTCACCTATCATCCAGTCAAGCGTGTAACCTGTCTCACCTATCATCCAGTCAAGCATGTAACCTGTCTCACCTATCATCCAGTCAAGCATGTAACCTGTCTCACCTATCATCCAGTCAAGCGTGTAACCTGTCTCACCTATCATCCAGTCAAGCATGTAACCTGTCTTACCCATCATCCAGTCAAGCATGTAACCTGTCTCACCTATCATCCAGTCAAGCATGTAACCTGTCTCACCTATCATCCAGTCAAGCGTGTAACCTGTCTCACCCATCATCTAGTCAAGCATGTAACCTGTCTTACCCATCATCCAGTCAAGCATGTAACCTGTCTTACCTATCATCCAGTCAAGCATGTAACCTGTCTTACCTATCATCCAGTCAAGCATGTAACCTGTCTCACCTATCATCCAGTCAAGCGTGTAACCTGTCTCACCTATCATCCAGTCAAGCATGTAACCTGTCTTACCCATCATCCAGTCAAGCGTGTAACCTGTCTCACCTATCATCCAGTCAATCATGTAACCTGTCTTACCCATCATCCAGTCAAGCATGTAACCTGTCTTAGCTATCATCCAGTCAAGCATGTAACCTGTCTCACCTATCATCCAGTCAAGCATGTAACCTGTCTTACCTATCATCCAGTCAAGCATGTAACCTGTCTTACCCATCATCCAGTCAAGCATGTAACCTGTCTCACCTATCATCCAGTCAAGCATGTAACCTGTCTCACCCATCATCCAGTCAAGCATGTAACCTGTCTCACCTATCATCCAGTCAAGCATGTAACCTGTCTCACCCATCATCCAGTCAAGCATGTAACCTGTCTCACCTATCATCCAGTCAAGCATGTAACCTGTCTCACCCATCATCTAACCTAGCATGTAACCTGTCTCACCTATCATCCAGTCAAGCATGTAACCTGTCTCACCTATCATCCAGTCAAGCATGTAACCTGTCTCACCTATCATCCAGTCAAGCATGTAACCTGTCTCACCTATCATCCAGTCAAGCATGTAACCTGTCTCACCCATCATCCAGTCAAGCATGTAACCTGTCTCACCTATCATCCAGTCCACCTCTTCCACATTGTCCCCGTAGAGTCCATTCTTGCTTTTTCCAGCGAAGTCTTTTGAGATGAAGAGTGGCGTGTGCACGTGTGCCAGAGACAGGAAGAGCATGAAAGGCTTGTGCTGGTTCCTGTGACCACAAATGACAGATGGCACTCAGAAACCTTCAACTGTGTTAGATTTAAAAAAGGAAAAAAAATAAAAACATGTAGTCTTTACCAGTGGTGTAGTGGTCCATAGAGAAGTGGGTATACTCTTAATTTTGCAATTTTTTTAAGAAGCCTATACAGCAAAGGATACATTCCCTGTTTTGAGAAGTGGGTATCGGAAAGCTGACTGAAAAATAAGTGGGTATACTCCGTATACCTGCGTATACCCTGGACTTCACCACTGGTCTTTTTTTTTTTTTTTTTTTACTTTTATTTTTATATGGATTTTCCAACAATGACACACAAAAAATAAGCAAACAAACCATACAAATCAAGTCAAAACACACCAAAAACAAGGATCAAAACAAAACACAAAAAAAACCTTCAAACTGTTCAACCTGCATTCTAAGGGTATGTGTAAATCCCACCACTGGTCTTTACCTCTCAACAAACTGCTCAGCTTCTCCGATCAGGCGCTCCGACAGCGTCTCCAGGTTCATGGGCTGCTCCACCACCTCCTGGTTCCTCATGAGGATGCAGTTCCAGGTGTGGAGGCGAAACGGCACGTACCACACCCCAGAGGCCAGGAGCCACAGGAGGGCCAGTAGCAGCAGCGCCTTTCCACTCACCTCCAGCAGGCCAGCAGCAGAGACACAGACTAGGGTAAGCAGTGCTAGGCCAAGCAGCACAGTAAGGTCCCGCAGCCTCAGCTGGATGTCTACTAACACCTCTGAGCCCTCTCCAGACTTGCAGTCATTGAAGAGGGTGAAGGGAAGCCCGTAGAAATAGTCAAAACCGTGGTTGTTGGGATGATGGCAGTGGTCATTCCTGCTATCACAATTCAGCCCCAGATGCCATTTTCCTGTCAAAAAAAGTCAAAATATTGTGATAATTTGCTCTAGACATCTCAACTTTAACAAATACAACGAAAAAAAGCAGGATTTGATACGTACCAACAATACCAGTTGTGTAGCCCTCTCTCTGCAGGAGCTTAGCAAAGGTCGTCTCACTGGGAGGAAGGCCAGCAGAACCGCCCAAAAACAGGATCACCTGCACTCTTCCGGTGGCCCCAAGCCCTTGACAACAACAACAAACCTAACGTTAGGAAAGACGCATTCCAGACTTCAGGCATCACACTCCTAGCATCTTGTGTTCAGATCATCAGATCATCAGTCACACCTGACCGCAGGGCGTATCGTCCCGTCATGAATGCAGCTCTGCTAGGTGTGCACAGAGGAGCAGCAGCAATGTGCTGAGTAAGTTTCACTCCATCCAGAGCCAGTTTGTCAATGTTAGGGGTCCTTTGAGCCAGTGTGGTAGGGGAGAGATTGACAAGAGTATTAAAAACAACACTGAGAAGTTCTGAAGGAAATAATAGCAAATAGTGAGACATTGTTGAGGCCTACCGGATTGTGTCATTTCCATAGCAACCAATGTCTCCAATACCCAAGTCATCCACCATCATGAGGACAAAGTTGGGTTTGAGACTGGAGTCATTATCCAAGCCATCACAGTATGTGGCAGAAACGATGAGGATAATGAGTCCCGATGTCAAGGGCCTTCAAAATACATGAAATATACCATTTGTATTTTGTGCAGAAGTGCTACATGTTGCATAACTTTATTATTTGTTTAGGACAAGGCAGCGTCATGTGCATTTGATCTGTTCTTCACTCTAGCCTTTGTAACTTTGTAGCCTACTTTATTTCTCTAAGCAGATAAGACCTAGGCGTACAAGCAAACACATTACGTTTGCAATGAGAGGGCTTTTAGCAGTTAACTTGACTTACCACATCAGCCTAGAGTACGACATTGAAGCAGTCAGCGTAGCGTTCCTGCTACATAATCAAGTAAAGTTTGTTAATCTTATTTTCCAAGCAAGTGAGACACCTTTCACTTTGCCCAGATCCAGTCACCTGATAACAGTTAATTTGCTAACTAGCTAAAAATCTCCAACTTTAAGATGAATCTGCAGGAATTTGCATGTGAAGGAAATTAGAGGAAAGTAGTGTGCATCATAGACTTTCATTAAATACCTGAAATCAACAGGGCTACCTTTGGACGTCTGCAGTGTTATTACGATGTGTTACGAAAACCAGGTCCACTACAAAGAATGTCACATTGTACGAGCAATGACGTTTTCATACCGTAATGACTGATAAAGCTGCACATGTTTTCGGTAGATCCAAATAAATTAAAAAAATGAATTACACTAAATTAGCAATTATGATAAGAATATATATGACAATAATAACTATTATCGTTATTGTTGTTGTTGCACTATACTAGACATATTTTTAGGGGCAGGTTTTGTTGACTTCAGCTGCAGAGAAGTAGCTCAGATCAAAGGTAAATGGGTCACAAGAAAATCCCTCTTGTTGAATAGACACCACTCTGAAAATATGAAAAATATTGAATAATTTGCATATTAGAGAACATTACAGTGGACAAATGGTTTGTTATTGTTAGATGCTTTTTGTTATCCATTAGCCTTTCCTCAAACGATGACAGAGAAGAGAAAAACAAAACAATTAGCCCATTTCACTGCTGTCACAGTAAGTGAAATGACTTCTGCTGAGCAAAACCATCATCATGGTTGAAATGCAAAATGTCACTGACTAAACAGCAGGGAGTGTGTATATATGTATATACCATATAGCCACTGGTACCTATAAAATATAATTAGTACAATAAATCTATAAACATTCTTACTATCATTATTGTGTGCATAGAAGTTTGCATTTAACAGAGACTGTATGAATGATTCAAAATGGTCAAAATGACCTAAAATGATCTGCAATTTCTCAGCTATTTCATTCTTTTTCCAACCACCAGGGCTTTCTATGCACAGAAAACATAGGCCTGCATGCCCCCAGTAAACATACTGTCAAGACACAACTTACCCAGCTGTTGACCATCATCATCATGTCATCATATGGGCAATATCTATGTATTACATTATCATTGTAGATTACAGGTCTGAAGCAGTATTATGGAGTTTGGATCTAAAATCAGTGAGCTAACTGCCTAAAAAGTATGCAAAAAACTTTGACACAACCAACAGCCAAATTAGTGTAACAGGTTAGAAATGCAGATTGAATAATTGCACACATTACCTGTATTTCAGTTTCTTTTTGATCTTTTATTTTGATATCACATGCACACTGATATTGGGGGTCTGTTCGCCCCCCTGACTCCCCTTGTATTGTTCCTCTCTCCCCCCTTCCTATTAGATTAATGCTGGAATGAGCATGTTAAGTGAAGCTAGGAAGCTGGAGGCCAAACTATGTTCTGTTGGTGTGCTTTGTACAGGTGAATAAATATCCATCTCAGCAACAGTTGTCCACGAATCAAATCAATTACACAACGCAGAAGTTTACACCGGTTACATTAGCACTGATACAAGCTTGCTAAATGGTGTCTTTTGGCATTGTAGTTAGCAATGCTGTGCTGTAAAGGCCTTCAGAGTGTCTAGGACCACAGAACTACATAGTGGTTAGCCTGAATGGCTAGTCGGAACGGCAGGTGTTTTTACCTGTCCTTTACATGATTGCATTTGAAGAAAAATGTCAAAATGTAGTTTTAAAAAAATCTAATTGTTGCATAGTGTTGGTTTAAATCATGGCAACTGCAAACACATATGAAACAAACAAAATTCCCACTTTATTCAAACTGATCATTATTTACATTATTCCAAAATAGTAGAAGTGCTAAACGTCTAATTATGAAACAATTGCATGGCAAAATTGACATAAAGGCTAGCATCATTAAACAACATCAATCAGACATGAAAAATGTAAAATTCTATCAGAGCATCTAGAGAAAGGAAAGTGCTTCTCCCCAAAAAAAAGCTATTATACCAACACATTTAAATTATTAGCTCACGTTTAACCAAATCAGTCACCCACAATCCAATCCAACATTTATACAATCTTATATCTTAAAATGTATAATGATCATGACACAGAAACTTATATTTAAAATTTGATGAAGTTAAAACAGAAAACCCAGATGCTCCCTGTCCCTGAAGAGATAAGGCACTACTTGGAGGTAACATTAAAAGGCGGACCAATGAAACACATTTTCACATTCTTTACCAAAGGCACTCGGATCTTTGCCTCTGCACACATTCCAGCAAAATCTTAAAACCACATTTCACATTAAGGCCCTATGAATGACATACTTCACTCCAACTACAACTCAGTAGACATTAGCATTCATGTTGTAGCTCCTCCCCCGACGACCGCCATTTATGATGAACTAAGAAGGTTGCTGAGAACTGTGGAAAGAGCACAATACAAAAGAAATATAAAGGAATTGGACCATTTTTTTGTCTCATGCAATGAGTTTACATCATAAAAAAAGTAGATAAGCCAACCTTATAAAACATAATTTTTGTCCATTAATCATTTATTCATCATATCAATGAATAGCCCACAGTAAGAAGAAGTGGTATTTAGGGTTGAGTTCAGTAGCCCTGACCATCACTTACCCTGAGGCTCGGCCTGTGTCCCAGGGTCCTCTTTGTGTCCGCTCTCTGGGTCAGCTGTGGCAATGGAACACCATGTTAATGAACTGCACATCAAGGGCATATAGTACACCATGTTAATGAAGGCCATATAGAACACCATGTTAAAGAAGGCCATATAGAACACCATGTTAAAGAAGGCCATATAGAACAGCACGTTAATTAACTGAACATCAAGGCCATATGGAACACCTTGTTAATGAACTGAACATCAAGGCCATATAGGAACACCATGTTAAAGAGGCCATATAGAACAGCATGTAAATGAAGGCCATATAGTACACCATGTTAAAGAAGGCCATATAGAACACCATGTTAATGAACTGTACACCTAGACCATATGGAACACCATGTTAATGAACTGTACATCTAGACCATATAGATGAAGGTGAAATGCAGCACTACAGACCTGCAGGCTTGAAACAGAGCTTCTTCTTCTGGTAGGTGAAGTAACCAGCGGCTGCCCCAACCAGTGCTACTCCAATTCCACTCAAAATACCAGCAATGTTACCAGATCCAGCCTCTGAAACATTCAAGCAAACGTTACTATGTAGCACAAGGGAATAAAATCAAACACCTGTAAATTAAAAAAATGTACAAAACAAATCCACAAGGTGGCGGTATGGTGCTGTTTTCATTCTATCTGCATTACATGTAATCGCATGGCCAGTTGCTTTTAAGCATTATGCATGTATACAACAGGTGCTGTTATATAGACTAGAATTTTTTTTTTTTTTTATCATTTTAAATGATCAGCTCCATTGTAATATCAACCGACTAGCCCATTAATACAAAACTTTCTAAAATGTCCCAGGTGAATCACTTTAAGAAGCTTCGTTAACCACATTAAAAAAGGTGTGTCTAGTTCCAGTTCCAGTGATTGGCTGACTGAAAGTCAACAAAACAACATTTCTCCCTGTAGCAAATATTGTGGCCAGTGATCTAACATTAGACACCAAAACCAAATATTCTACATAGTTTGGATACAGCATATCTTCAACCTGCCAACTAAGATTCCTCTTATGTGAGGCATAGCTGTCATATAATGAAGTATAACAGAGAGAGAGAGAGAGAGAGTGAGGGGGGGGGGGGGGAGCGAGAGCGGTGTCACTTCTTTAAGTCTTGAACTCAATGTTCCATAGTGTTCAGGTACATATAGGACATCACTCATCGTATGGGCGAGTGCCTGTAGTTCATGTAAATCCTTCAGCACATCCTCAAAGAGGTGTTGCGCAAAGGCACATAGCTATGCTCTGAGTAAGAAAGCACGAGTCTAGGAACGACATAGACGTTTCTCCTCATTAGTACTCTAAATGCAAAACTACTCTACCCAGTTCTCAGACCGTGCATAGTGGCTGTTATATCAACAAATTCATTATTACATTTGCATTTAGTCATTTAGCAGACGCTTTTGTCCAAAGCGACATACAAGGGAGAGAACAGTCAAGCTAAGAGCAATAAAACCTGGTGTAACAATAAATAATGCTTTTTTTTTCAAGAAATAGAAATTAACTGTTATATATACACTATTAACTAGTATATGTAAAAATAAAAAAATTAAATAAAAAAGCTTTGATTGACCGTTTATGATAGCACGCGACTTAGATGAATGAATAATCAATAGTACATGGGCACCCTGTGAGGCCCTCTCAAACTGTCTTCGAGTCACACGGTTCCCTCAGGGAGGCACGCTCGCTCTACAGCTTCTACAAGCGAGAGCAGTCAGCTTCAGTGGGTGGAATGAGGAATAAAACCTCAAAGACAAGACGGGCAAGATTCAGCCTGATCTTCCTCTTTGTGCCATGAGATAATGGCTTGGATGAAACTCTCAGAAGAGTTCTGTGGTGAGCATCGCAGTGGAGGAATGACAAACTGTACTGTGAGTGACTAATGCCACAGGCATCGCTCTCAGCAGGCATCCCATAATTTAACACCTGATGCCAACTGATGACTTGCCAACTGACGGACTACAAATTACAAATTTACTACAAATACACAGACTTAGTTACTCATACTAGTCTACCATCAGAGGGCACAGAATCATGCTGTCCAAACACAATGTAAAGCTGTGATAATACACATATGAATGTATATTTATAAAACAATTGGGTTCTATCGAGTAATTTAGCTGTTTCTGATTGGACGAGAGACATTCCATGAATTGGAATATCCCAGAACAATCCAACTCAGACTTTTCACAGCTAATAATAAATCACTCCGCAATGAAACATTCTGTAGTGTGTTGATGATAAGCGTTAATTCAAAGTTCTTATAATTCCAAACCGCTTCCAGACGTTGACAATGGAACTATTTTTTGTTGCGGAGAAACAATGGCGAAATAAACATTTTTAAATCAATGACTTCGGGTTGAAATGTTTATTGGTTGACTATAAAAATTGTTTTATAAAAGCAATATAGTACGAGTGCGAGTGGGGTAGGTAAGGGATATTCCCACGTGTGTTGTTACCTGCGGCACTCGGCCTCCGGCCTCGGTGGCTACGGTCTAACACCACCCGTGGGAATATCCCTTACCTACCCCACTCGCACTCGTACTATATTGCTTAAGTATAATCTATAGGAGTTATACATTCCATAATATAAATAAATGTCATAAGAAGGATATAAGAAGGTCAGTTGAACACAGTCAATTTTGAGCATAGAATTTACTCTACCTTTAGGTTCTTCAGCCGCCCCTGCAGGAAATGAATAAAATATATTTTAAAAGGTTGAAAAAAAAACTGCTTCAGGCATGTGCTTCGATTCAGTTATAACAGCTTAATGTTGGTGTGTCATGAATCAAATGTGCTTAGATTCAGTGTTAACAGCTAAATATTGGTGTCATGTCAACATCAAAATAAATGTTGAATTCTAGATTTCATAACAGAATGCTAACATTTGGAAAGGAAGATAATGGAACCAATATGGATACAATTTATGTTGTCAGGCTTCAAAGGTACAACTGCCTGTTTTGTTTATTTGGAGGTGGAGAGGGGGGATTTGCATCAACAAGTTAGTCTACATGGAAACTACATGAGGAAGACAAGTAGCGTGTGTCTGCCTGTGTGAGCGTGTGTGCCTGTGTGAGCGTGTGTGCCTGTGTGAGCGTGTGTGCCTGTGTGAGCGTGTGTGCCTGTGTGAGAGCGCGTGTGTGTGTGAGAGCGCGCGTGTGTGTGTGTGTGTGTGTGTGGGTGCAGCATGTTGTTAAGCATGTTTAAGTGGTTCCAAGTGACATACCATCCGGCCCAGATGCAGCTCCAGCCGAGCGTGCTGCAATAAAGAGCCACAGAGAGAGAGAGTTTCACAAAAACCACTTCTGCTACTTTAGCCAGACAATAACTGATTACCATTAGCAAGACAACATGAGAATATATGTAGCTTTTGTAGAGATGCCTTCTGATGAAATGGGTTAATGACTTGTCAAAAAAGACTTGGTTAGCTAAATCAAGTTTCAGTGAAGCAGGCACTACACAGAAGGTTAACAAAGAGGAGTTAGTCATTTGTTATTGGGCTAAATATTACTGTACCTTTGCCTTTGCCCTCAACGGGACCTGATTCAGCAGGTGGGTCATTGGCTTAGAAAGAACATAGCAAACATGCTTGATGACTGATTTGAACATGAATCATAATACATTCATTAGATTCACGACACACAGCTTGGGTATTCTACGGTTGTTATTATAGATCAGGTGAAAGGGAGCAAACAGAGAGAAAGATTAGTGGTTATACTGCCGCCTTTGTGTTTCAAGCATCGCATTCCGTCTACATGCGCTTCCATTCTAGAATTATAGACTTTTTAGCCTCAAGGTCAAGCGGGACAAACAGGCTGGTTTCTGTAACCAATTACACCAACTGGTAGGGAAGCAGTTAACAGGGGAAACAGACAGAACACCAGGAGACTAATGGAAAACAGAACAACGGTGACAGTTAAGGAAGTACCCAGCTTCAGAGACAGCACAAATGTTTCTACAGTCCAGCTCAAAAGCACTTTTTAAAAGATAGAGAGTGCATTCTATGACATGTATTACAAGTTTTTTCCTGAATTTGCAGTCATCTCTGTGTTGCTATGTGATTGCATTCGGAGTGTTATTCAAGTGGCACCACAACAGCATATACTATGCCAAAATAACGAGCTGTGCGGTCTAAGCAACAGAATAAATGAATCTATAACACTAACATACAAATGTCAGATTAAAAAGCAATCCATCATTAGGTGTAATACAAAAAAGGTCTCTACCTGGCTCAAGAGCATCACCTAGATCAAATCCATCTATTAAAGAAAGACAAAAAAAATATACACATTTGTATATGTGGCATGGACAATGTGGAGACACGGTTTTATTTCTGAAATTTGTCTATGGCGTTATGGCGTATCTCTCTACCTCCAACAGGCGCCGCTTCCTCTTCTGACACTACTGCAGTATCTGAGAACAGACATTAGTATGCAAAACACATGAACCAGTTTGAACACGCCAGGCCTCATCTCATGACGATTCGTGTCCCTATCTATGCAATATCACACAGGCTATGGATTCCCAATGTCATGCTTTTGTGTGTGTGGGTTTGGGTGTGTGGAGCCTACCTGGAGATTCCTCCGTGTCTGTGTCAGATCCACCTGATGGGTACAAAATACAAATTAATTCACATGAAAGTGCTACTATCATTTCATCACGGTGTAGCTCATTTTTTTTTAAAACACAGAATAGTTCACAGAAGAGTCACCTTCCACTGGGGGCTCTTCCTCTGCCGCTGCAGGAGTAGCTGCTGTAGTAAACAGAGAGAAGCCGGTTAAATACCCCGGAGGCATAAACCTCCAAATTACCCTACTGCAGCATTGCTGAGGGGTGTGTGATCGAAATGCTTTATGTAGTATGACTCAGTTGTACATGCAAGTCTGAACAAACACACAAGCCTGTCACTAGCTGAGTCACTCAACTGAAATATTACTCAACGTGTACCTACCTGGGGTATCGGCATCAGATGCAGCTTCACCTGCAACCGGCATTAGATGTAAACGTTTAGAATATTTCACCTATTTTCTATGTGTTCTTTTGCTTAATGTAAAAGCACAGAAATCTTGTGGTAGTCTCGTCCTACCTTCAGCTTCTACCTCTGCGTCTTCTGAAGGTGGTGGAGCTGAAGCTTCCTCTGAAAAATCCAAGTCAATATCGGATAATATACTTTGTTTCTTCAGGTTTATTTGGAATTTAACGTGTTAAGTACATCTAAGTATATTTGCAGTTTAAGTAAAAAAAAAAAAACAAGGCTCTACCTGGAGCAGCAGGATCGGCTGTATCTGCCTCACCTGTCAAAGATGTACACAAAAAGACAAATGTTTGAGTAAAAGTCTGCGGCTTCCCCTTGCATCTTTGTATTTGAACATGAAACCTTTCAGGCTGTACCTTCTGTGGGTGTCTCTTCACCCTCTGAGGTTTCCGAAACTGCTGCTTCTTCTAGGAAGGAATGCACAGTCATAACAAAGTAGGGCACGCCGCATGCTGCAGTTCAATGCAATAAATGTTTCAATAAATAGAGGGCCCTGTCCTGACTACATCCTGGCACCCCCCTGAGATGCTGGCTAGTGAAGAAAGTCTGTTTAAGTCATTCAACCAGCATTATTATTACAGTCATAAGAACTACAAAAACAAAAAAGAGACAAATCGCCACCATGAATCAATCCTACATTCTATTTAACTGAAATGATAGTCAAGTCATTTAGGTCAGGCATATAGAGCAAGACATCCTTCCAGATGTATTCTATGATTACCTTCTACAGCAGCTTCTTCTTCCACAGGAGTTTCTTCCTCTACCGGAGCCGCTTCCTCTACCGGAGCCTCTTCTTCCTGCACAGGAGCTTCTTCTTCTACAACTGGAGCTTCTTCTTCTACAACTGGAGCTTCTTCCTCCACTGCAGCTTCTTCCTCCACTGCAGCTTCTGTGTCTGCTTCTGTGGCGTCTAAAGTAGGAAAGGTGCTTATTGTGCCAGTTCAAGAAGGGTCTACGAATACTTGTCAAATGACATTATGGTTTGGCAGAAATATACATAAAAGAGATGTAGAACTGTAAACACTCAATAAAGAGTATCTGTTAAGTAATTCTACCCCTGCAGTATGAGGCCTCGTAAAAATGATTATTTAGTTAGTAACAGACTGTGGATCAGACCGCACATGAACAAATGTCAAATCTGGAGCGAAGATCCTAAAGAAGCTGAGGGCATTACTTTGACTACAACAAATAGTTTGCAGGTATAACACAAAATACACAACAATGTATAACATACAAGTCTTGTCCCTCAAATCAGGATTGTGTTAACTAAATTGGGATATGCCTGCTCTCTCCACTGAGACAGAAAGTATGTTAAGACATAGGTACAAGAACTCGCCGTAGGTTTTCATGACAAGTTGGGACACTTCCAAGATATCAAGCACACCATGAAAAAAAAAAAAAAAAACATTCTGCCAGTGAGCTCATCTAGAACAGACCTGTTTGGGGTCCCTGCCAGAAGCACAGCTGCTGAATTGGCACGCATTTGACTGAACTTCACTTTACTATACCTGATTCAAAGTAGTTCAAAAGTGTTCTTCATTCCTGTGGTTCTGTTTCTAGTGGTTTAGGATAGTAATAGCTTAAATCTAAACAACGCTCACCATTCATCCCCTGAGACACAGCTAAAGAAACTCAACAGGTCTATGTTTTTATACCGATCTTTAGTGGCAGAAAGTATTTAATCTTTAGGCGGCACAGTAGTTTGGTTTGATAGAAGAATCAGCTAATGCTTATCATTTACATTTTCAACAGCGTTGTATTCAGCTGAAAATGTGGTTCAGTTTCATTATATAGTTCAAACCAACATGCTTTAATGACACTGTTTATGTATTAATTGTCATGTTGTATCTCTGTTCAGGTATATCATATTTTTGACTCCATTGCTACTTATTATTTATTCTGAAATAAGAGAGTAAGCTAGTTAGAGCAATGCTCCGCTATACAATAAACGGAAAGTTACACAAACTCCTATCGTTGAGATAAGGGTTCAATCTCAGTGAACAAATAAACTGTGTGATATAGAACTGACAGGTGAAAAGTACTGTACAAATGCTGCCTTTAATCGAGTCAGTCACATTACAAATGTTTGAATAAGTCCTATACTTCACTTAAGCCAACCAGCTGCTTATTGTTAAAAGCGCACCACGTCATATCACAAACACTGCCTTGAAGAGCATGACCTGTACACTAAACAATGGCCTATAGTAGACTGACTTAATTTGAAGACAAAAATCCGCCTCGTAGCAACAACAAAACATTCTGATTCTTTTGTGTCTGTGGCTTTTTTTTCTTCTGAATCTAAAAATTCCCTGCAACACTAAAACAAACCAGCTTCAGGTAAACCCATCTGTAAGCATCATCTATCTGAAGGCATACAGGACATACCTTCCTCTGGTGCATCTGTGTCCTCTGCTGCTGCTTCTGTTGGCGAACCATAAGAAATAGAATATATATATATATATATATGTTGCAGTAATGAGTCATGCACACGATTTTATTAAGCCACAAATATTGCTATAGGCCAATATCTCAAGGAAATCTTGGCAACAAAAACAAATAAAATATAAGAATGAAATATAATTGAAATTCAATAAAATCGATTATCCCGTGTTGAAACTGAATGTGCTAGCTTGCAATAAAGTTCGCACATGCGGAAAATAGAATCCGATATACAAATTACTGTTACTATGGTGATAACAAATAAAACAGACAGCTTAAATATATTTTCATAACTTGACATATAAAGAAGACAAACTTAAAAGAAAAGGTTATAGTGCTATCACCCAAATAGCAAGACACCATTCCAAGTCAATGTAGGACCCACCTTCCTCAGGAGCCACCGCCTCCTCTGGAGCTGGAGCTGCGTCTATTAAACATAATGACCAGAAATATCAATATCATGTTACTAACATACAGATACTCACTAAAGAAAGAATGTAGACGTACAGAAAATCACCATCAACTTACCTTCTCCCTCTGCTACAGCCTCTGAACCATCTCCCTCTGGAGAGACAAAGTTAGATAACATCAATTAGTGAAAGCAAACTGAAATAACGATCACATCAATTTTGCTTCCTTATAAATTTACAATCACGCAACGCATGTTATTTGATATGATGTTTTTTATTCTCCACTGAGACAGGTTTGGTCATGGGGTTCATGTTTGACAGTTGAAAGCTTTGTCAGAACATTGTGTTCCCTGGTTCATTTACATTGCTTCATAGGGAGGAAGTGGCGTATCTATAGAAAGTGAATGGTTTGTTGAATCCTTGAAGGTGATTATCCAACCTCTTGTCCATATATTTGATGTATATTATGTTGTAGCACCCTGCCGTGGTTGCCATGTAATGTAATCCACTTGAGACACTATTGTTCTCAAGGGCTATTTCCCCAGGTCTGCTTAAACGCACAGAGCAGACATTTCAGATCACTTCAAGCTGTACACTGCTTTGTAACATTGGGAAATCTTCACTTAGCACTGTAGTGTTTTGTGCATGGTACACCTCTTAAAACAATGACCTTTACCTCTACCTACAGATTCTCTAGAGCTATGCATTTTCCGACCCAGTCCTTTGTTTTGCCCTGGCAGTTTCACCAACGTCACTGTTTACCGTTGGCAAAATGTATACATATGAACAGAGGTGTCCAAGCTAAAGTTTGGCTTTCATAAGAGACACATCCCACCTGAGAGAATGGATTTAAGAAGCAAAACACAGAAGATTTAATTTACAAACCATTTGGAAGGGGAAAAAATAGACTTCTTGACCATGTTCCATGACCAAGACATACACACTCTTAAGGGGTGAATCCATAACATCCCTTTCATAATTCTAACTTGTTCCCTATGAAGGGTGGGGTCTGCAGTGCAGCTGGGGCAGGATTGGATTTCTCTGACTGCACCCTGTCCATTCTCTGACTCGGTGAATGAATGGGACAGCTATGATATAAATGAAAGATAAATGCCTGCCTTAATCTGTTGAATTTCCAACAGACTTGACTATTACACTCTGTATCAATGAATTACTTCCTCTATCCCTGTTAGATTAGTACTGTGTTCATGCTTCATAAGACATAGAAAACATCCAAACCTCAATTAGTGACACAAAGTGATTGAAACATAAGTAACCGTTCGAAAGAAAAAAAATGTAATGCAGAGACGCTTCAACATCAATAAACCTGCTATTATTTGACAAACATATCAAAGAAACAGCAGTTGTAATTAAAATACGATTCAAGGACAATATGTTCCATGAGGTTAATATTGTGGTTTCTACATATAACCGGTTCGCTAACACATTTTGGATTTGAATAGTTTTCACCCTCTGAACATTGTGTTCTAAAGGGTAGTGAACAACATACACGTGATGCTATGAAGATCACAGAAATGCAGGTTACCAGTTGGAAAAAATATATTAAGTCTTGTCTTTTTTCTCTTTGTGGTAACTTTGCTGACTTTTGAATAAGTTGTGTTTCCTCTGCCCAATTAAATATTTGATATCCTTTCTCCTGAAGAAGGCTTACCTTGCGATTTCACTCCCGTGAGAAGAATTGCAAGCAAGAAAATCCACAAGTATGACCTCATCTTGACTTATTAAAACAAACTAATAAAATGTTTCTAGAATCGCGAGGCTTTTTTCTAAACTGTCATTAATTTACGCATACGCAAGTAGCCAACGTGTGCTCACCACTCTGACCAGATTATGACTACTGCACACTCTTTTGTTTGAAAATTAGAGAAACTTCCTTGGGTGTTTCCCTGCCGCCAGCCAAACGTACGTATGACTGACTTGTCCGGGATCCAATTGCACGTAAGGAGTTTGCATTTCCCAGGCACCAGATGCTAATGTTAACCAGGCATAGGTGTGTTTTCCAAAGTAGCGCCAAGAGGCACTTCTTTAGAATCACACCCTTTCGTGACGTCACTGCTCTATTTAACTTCGTGGGATTAATACATTGCTCTTACTGGCGTTATTTAACGGCGAAGTAAAGTCTTCCTGGTTTAGGACACGTGCAAAGTAAACCGCCACTTTTACTTTCCAACTTTGAAAAAACGTAATGTTAAGTTTGGCAGTGTATTATACACGCACAACAGACGAGGAAACACTCATACTAATTCAGTGGAAACATGAGGGAAAGTCTGATCTCTACATGACAAAGGCATTAACTGTTGACAAAAATAGTAACTAACCTAGGGAAACTACACAGGTATTTACACAGAACTCACGGGCCAGAATGATAACAGTAATGCAGGCTAACATGAGACACAAAAGGGAAACATGATCTACATTCTAACATCGAATATTAGTACACAAATGACACATTCGTTCTCTCTAACATTCGCACTGCATTCTTGGACAAGCTATACCACACATAGGCCTACACATTCTAACATTGAATATTAGTACACAAATTACACATTTACATTCTCTCTAACATTCGCACTGCATTCTTGGACTAGCTGTACCACACATACACATGGAAGTGCGGCATTGAGAGTGCTCCACAGAGTCCCCACTGGTGTGCCATGTTCCCTGGTTCCCTACAGGGGCCCCCGTCTGGGTTGCTGAGGAGCTGCAGCTGTGGCCTGATGAGTTGCTCTCTTCCAGGTAAGCCTGGTGCACTCGATGTTTCGTGCCTGGAGACCGTAGGACGTGCACCACTCACTCCACATTGGCTAGGGCTGCTGCCGGGGACCTGGGAACACTGTGGCAGATTTGCTCCTGAGTCACAAACCCGGGACTAATGTGCAAGGTCCTCTTGCTTGCTGTCATGGAAGGTTGGGTAGCGCAGGTCGGCAGCGTAGACACAGGGCAAGCAGGGCTGGCCAGTTGGCCGGCTGAAAATCCACCTGGACCTGGAGTGCCTTGCCATCCTGTATCCCTGTATCTTCCACCAACCAGGCGCTGAAACGTGCTGTCAGTTGAACTTGGACATGGCAGGTCTCAAGTGGGCCTTCTCCCCTTTTGCAGGGCAGCTTCATCTTTCTATGGTGTGGGATGGGGGTAGTTCTCAGTTGACCAGAAGTCGAATTGGGGACTGGTCCTGAGGCTCCCTGCGAGGTAGTTTCCGGCGTCCATTAGATAGGCACTGATATTATATGGCAACGACAGAACGAGCATTCTGATTGGCTAATGGGTAGTCATGCCAGCCGCGTATTGACGTCCTCGCCGGTCTGCGGTCTGATAATATTGTTATTGCCTTAGTCCTAATGTAGCTGAGTCCTAATGTAGCTGCAATAGGTGCCGGTGGAGAAACACTGCTAGTGACCCAGTGGAAACATGAGGGACGTCTATTCTCTGACAAAGACAGTAACAGTCAGTGGTGTAATCCAGGGTGTACACAGGTATACGGAGTATACCCACTTATTTGTCAGTAAGCATTGCGTATACCCACTTACAACAGGGCGTTTATCCTGTGCTGTATGGGCTGCTTTAAGAAATTGTATACCCACTTCTCCAGGGACCACTACACCACTGGTAACAGTGGACAAATACGCTACCTAACACAGGAAACTACACACAGGCATTTGCACAGAGCCTACAGACGAGAATGATAACAGTGATCTCATTAACATGAGATACAGAAGGGAAACATGATCTACATTCTAACATCGGATACTTATTGCTACACAAATTACACATTAACATTCTCTCTAACATTCAGACTAGTTCTGGGACTAGCTTCATCACACATGCACTTGGAGATACCACTACATCCCTGCATGCTACACTATGTTGGATACGGGAATGGATCATTTTAAATATCACAGTTCTTAAGTTGTTGAAGTGACCATATTGTTTACTGTCACATTATGCCTACTGAAAAGAGATGGCTATCTTCTAACACATTTGAGGTTATCAACAGAAAGTTCAGGTTTGTCCTATATAACAAAAGCTTCCCAAAACGATAATGGTTTTCTTACTGCATTTTGGACAGCGTCAACTAGCCTAATAAGAACTCAAGTGTTGCAATTTACTTTTAAATGGCATTGTTGTTGTGCCACCTAGCAAGTAGTAGACGAACTGCATCCTTGTTGTGTCTACTTATGTCTGACTTAAAGTGGGATTTGGTGTTTCTGTTGATTTAAATTAAAAGACTGAATAACTGATTATTGAGGTGAATATAGGCCAATCCAAATTCTGTTACTGTTATAACTGGAACATCTGAAGCAGCAAAATGTTTGAAAAAAAGCCTCTTTGTTGGCTTTTCGTAGTATGGAATTAAACTATATCGGCATAAAATTCGATGGCATTGCTTATGGTGTTATCCATGGCTGGAATGCCGATGCTAATTCTTGTGATGATGTCTGCTTTGACGTGGGCTTCCCTGATAGACGATGTGACCATCTCACACAGAGCACCTCCGACATCCTTGACAATTGCAGCTAAGTTGAGTGAACGTACGGAGGAACTGTTGAATAGGCTGCATCAACCTGTTTCCCAACGCGCTGCAGGGACAGTGTCTTTTCAGCTGAGCCGCTTGGCAATTTTCACGCTCAATAGGATATCCATTCACGTTTTACTACTTTTTTTTACCCAAGCGTGGTTTCATTGCGGTTCGGGCTTCATGATTGCGCTGTGGATTTCGGCTTCAGTCACTGGGGTGCATGTCTCGGAACAGTGATCGTTTCATTCCTGTTATTCTGAGGAATATGCGTCTCTGCTCAACTCTTTTTACCGGCAGAAATCGGAACAGTTGTTAAAGGTGTTCCCTAGCTTTACTGGAGCAGACGTTGCCCATCATTGCGCTCTTAAGACTTGTTACAAACTGTGCTTCGCTCCTCCGACTGGCTGCTGACATGCAGTCCATTATATCTCCGGTGACAAAGGCAATTTTAGTGGCTTTGTTTATTTTTGCTATTTTGCTTATTCTGTATGTTATACTGTGGTACATATGCAGGGATGTGGATTGTGATCACGGCATCTGATGTTGGAGATTCATCGAGCATCAACGGAGTAGAGTAGATGGCTATGGAGCAGTCAGGGTGACCCTGGTGAGTCCAATGGTATGTCATCAATCGCTTTCTACAGGAACCGTTATTTAGTATTCATGACATTTTCTTTTTACCTTTTCTTTTTTTTCATCCCATGTTATTGCCGCATTGAAAAGCACATTGACGTTTTGTTGAACTAATAGAAGATTATTGCTCGAATTGACACAACATTTTAATGTTTAGATTTTTTTTTGTAAATGATTGATCGCGTGTTCCAATGTAGGTTAATTGTAACTAGCCACTGACCTAAATGTGAATGAGTTCTATTGCAAAGGTGAGCAGGATTGAGACTGACACTTTGCTGGGCTATGAGGCACCATGGAGGATAGAGAGCTGCCTCAAACTGAAAAACATTTAAAAACCGACTGGGGTAACATTGTCTATCTCCTTTGGTGTCAGGCGAATTTTGTCAAAAGCACCATGTTAATAGTAACCTAAACTCATGTGCTTAGCCGAAGTTGACGATGTGCTCAAAGGGATCCCATGGAAATATAATCATATTTATGCGTTTACTTAATTTCCAGTGTTCATTACAGCAGCGACTATTGTAAATTCTATAGTTTCTGCTCTTGATAGTGGAAAACATTGTGAAGATGTGTTAATTAATTTGTCAAAGCCTTATGACAAGGTTAATCACAGACTACTTCTTGATAAACTGTCCTCAGGGTTTTGATAAAGCATCTTCCCTCAAATGGCTTAAGACTACATAGAACACAGAGCTTAGTTGGGACAAAAGAGGCTTTAAGATAAAAAAAAAAAAAAAAAAAATTGTGTGCCATAAGATTCAATTTTAGGCCCATTGTTGTTTACATTGTATATTAATGATATCTGTGTCTCAGTAGACAACATCAAAGTACATCTCTATGCAAAGGATATATTCTTAATGCCTATAGCACCATCTGTAGAGCAAGCTGTGTCAAATGTGCATTTGACTGTGCAGATATCCTTGAATAATCTAAATGAGTTTGGGATGGTCTAACCACATGTTTGTAAGGCATTGCTTGGCAAGTTACCCTTCCACCTTACTTCTCTTTAAAAAAGTCAAATCCATTTTTCATAAAACACGTTCACAGGAATTTACATCCCTTGACGCTGCTCTGACCAATACTAATCTTGTAAAAATGGCTTTCACTTTTTCCACACCAAATACATGAAATATTGTTTGCTATGATTTGTTTTTTATTTGACTTTGTTAGTCATTTTATAGCTTTTATTGTTGTTGTTACATGTATCATTTTCCAGACCATGTTCCATGTTTTTAATTGACTTTTTCATAATTGTATTATTATTGTGGTTTCTATATCCATCTTTTTTTGAATGTACACCCATATGAATGTGAGCTCAGGGCATTGCTGTAAAAGAGCGTAATGCTCAATCTTCCCTTAATTAACAATGTTTGAGGATGATGATTTAAGAATAGCTTTAGCATAACAGACAACTGCAAGGCATCTGGCTACTGCCTGACATCTTCTGTCTCACTCATACACATTATCTGTTTCTGATTCTGATCTGTGATCCTTTCAATAGAGAGAGATGATATGTAATGATAGTTTTATTTGTTTAATTTATCTTTGGTTGCTTGACTGAGCCATGGCTGCCATGCCTGTTCACAACATCAACGTTGTTTGTAGCCTATGTTACTGTAGGACTGATAGATTTCAGGGTAAGACACTTCACTGGTTAAAAAAAAAAAAAAAAAAAAACTCTTGCCCTGCATTCTGTGTTCATTAGCATTCAAATAGTTTAACCTCACCATCATACAAACACATTTGAAGGGGTCGACCTCACACACATACAAACACATTTGAAGGGGTCGACCTCACACACATACAAACACATTTAAATGGTTATACCTCACACACATGCAAACATATTCAAATGGTCAGACCTCACACACATACAAACACAGACCAAATAACTACCCTCTGACTCACACATACACATACACATACTAACAACCCAACCATTCACTACCCCCCCTCCCCTTCACACACACACACACACACACACACACACACACACACAAACCGAGTCTGTGGAGATATTTTTGTCATTTCAGTGTTAATAAATATGTGTGTGTGCTTCAAACACTAATCTTGGACTGAGAGTAAAGACAGCTGAGGTGGAGGATAGTTTCAAATGTCTAGATCAGTAGACGATGGACTTCATAGAAAGTGGGCCAGTAGGTGTCCCCTTGGGAGTTATTTGAGAAGTGTTTCTATTCAGCTGCTGCCAGGCCAGTTGTCTCTATGTGAGCTGTCACATGAAGCCAGTTGAAGCTACACCTACAAGCAGAAGAAAAAAGATTTCATTCAGATGGAGGTATTCTGATAAGATTGAAAAATCCTTCATTATTGTCTTTGTGATCTTCATTTCCTTATTCCTTAATTTAACATCAAATTGTGCCTTGTAGAATAAGTAATATGTTTCTGATGATGTCTGGTGTCCTGTTAACATTAATATTTTTTGAAAAGGAATAGAAAGATGGCCAGGGCAATTGGTGAAACAGTGGAAAGTAGATCATGTTGAACAGAACACACAGGAACTGCCCTTCATGTCCGAATCACATCAATGCCATGGAAAAAAAGGATATTATCAGTGGTGGGGCCCTGCAGTAAACCACAAACAACCATACTCCCCCAACCAGCAATGGCAACAAATAACCTCTAAATGTCTGAGAGACCAAGGACCTTTCATCCATGACTAGGACAAGGTGACCCTTCTGGCCATGCATGAAAATATGCTGCTGCCACATTACACGCACAATGCTGTTTTAGAAGAATTCGCTGAATGTTACCTTGATAATATTTAGTTTGCATTTAAACTATACTGATATACATCTTAAGGCAGGATTGATGTGTTACCTTAACTCAATCCCTCATATTGCTTTTGTCTGTTCAGTAGGCTTACATCCAAGGTCACAAGTCTGCTTTGCCATATTCATTTCCATTGAAACTATTCTTAGTATTTCAGTAAGCTTTCAGTTTTATTTAACAAACACTTAATATCATAACAAAATATATTGTTTATAATTCTTCAAAATATGTTTTTATTAGACCAATTTAGAGAACAATAGAGAACAAGCTGATGTGAGACGTTTTTCGCTTTCTGCTTGTATTTTCCTGCCAGTGAACAATGACGCCTCTCTCTTTCTCTCAGACACACACACAAACATTTTGTTAACACTGTAAGATTCCTATGAGAATAAAAATAAGAACAGTAAGTTGCGTGAAGTGGACTACTCCGGAACCATCAACAGAGTCGTTGTTTCTTTCCAGTTGTAATACAACGCTGCCCCTGCCGTCAAGGGTCCAACCAGTCTAACGTGGACGAGATGGAGTTTCTTCAGGGCATTTTACCGGTCCTGAGACTCTATCTTATTGGTGTGAAAGTTCTTCTTTACCAGCTCTTCAATAGTCCATTCACCTTGTCAGGTTAGAGTGCTGCCTTTTCAAGTGAAACAACACTCGTGTGTTAGCAGTGCTGGTGCCGTTTGCAAGTGTCCGCTCGTAATCTAGCACTGTCAACTCAGTTTTCCTAAAAAATATTTTCTTGTAAACTCACACATTTTTTCGTTTGCAAGTTAACACGCATAATATAGGCTACTTTCTTTTCTTTTGCAATGGGTCATTGTTAGCTGAATGAAAATAAGGCTTCCTTTAGATGTTCTTGTTCTTTAAGCCGCTACAAGCCAAACCCACCTAAGACTCCGTTGTTTACCTTTACTTTCAAAAGCCCATGTCTGACAGGCTCTTTATTACAAGTCCTTGGACGCAATGGTAATAGCTGTAATCTCAAACCTTAAACGTTTGTATTCGTGGTCATTATTCATGCATTCCTGCTGCTCTTTGGACTTGGATGTTGTAGGCTATTTGTTTAGTTGGAATACGAGCTATGGTCAAATGACCTGCCCCTTCTCTAAACATGATCACTTCAACAAGGCTTCAGTTACCTGGTAATGAAAGGAGGATTAGAGGAAAGCTAAATCAGATGCCTGTGAACACACCTCCAGCTTTAAAATGTAAACAAAGACTAATCTGGCCTTGCTCTCTTGTTCATACACTCCGTTAAATTGTAGGAAATCTGTATAGAGGCAATTTAAATAAATGGTTTGCACACTTTTTACTTTCTATATTAAAAGCTATACCTAAATAATACTACTAAAACGCAAATAGCATAATAGATCAAGAACCTTAATGAGATAGATTGTCTTGTTCATTGTGAAACTATGGCCACAGCATGCTCATGCTTTATCATTTAAGTTTCTTTTTGTAATGGACTGCTTTTGATTTTCTTCTTTTCAATTTGGTAAATGTTTTACAGCCTAGACTTGAGTGCCAGTCTCATTTGTCGTGCTTCACTCTTTTGTCTATAAGGTCTTTCACATTTTGTAGTTCTAGTTGTTTACAAGGTTTCAGATAATTGTCAAGATAATGTGAAGATTGAAAACCTTTTCACTTTTAGAGGAGAGCGGGTGCCTTAATTTGACAACCAACAGTTCAACAGTATATATCAGAGCATAAGTATAGTGGGCCGTTGACGTCCTGTTTTTTTTAATTGATCTATTCAGCGCAGACCACTTACCGCTGAATTGGCTACGGCCTCCTTTGACACTGGTCCAGTCTGAACAAACAGGAAGAATCTGAACACTCCTGACCTGTTTGGGAATCTAAAAAAAAGGGCATATGCGCTCTGAATGGCTTAAAGCCTGTCATTATTTTGATGGGCACAAATCTCAGGTCAGACCTGTGACCTGGCACGAGGAGCTGCTCGTCAGACATTGCGCCATATTCATTTCCAGATATATTGGGCTTGTTTTGCAGTTGGCAGAGTTGAAAATATTGCGCAATGCTGTGCACTGTGTCGCCATTGTAGTGTGAAGTGTGAAATGGTAGTGGAAGTACATTATGGCTTTATTTAGTATTTCAAAATACATTTTAATCTCTTCCAGTGCATTTAATCTCTTTTTTTTTTTTCTCCTTCAATGTTTTTTCACAGTTTTGCCCAAACAAAATGGAAGGGTGGCAATAGTGACTGGGGGCGCCAGAGGAATGGGATACGAGACGGTGAGGCGTTTGACGAGCCTTGGCATGCACGTTATCATAGGTAGAGTATACATGCCATTAAAACACTTAACACGGTGGAATGAGACCAATTGAATCTTAATCAAGCATCCATTTCCATTACTGTCAAAGCAGTGAGTTCAGCTGATGATCTTCCTAATGCTCTACTCTATGCCACAGGGACTGCATTTAATTTGCTTGCAAAAATACACTCTTACCATGTTCTATCAAACCATGTTTAAAATCATGTATCTGATCTATCTGGCTTAAAGAAGTGTGTGGATTCAATGTTACATATGTGTTATTTAGCTCCAGTGCAAGAATCTTCACAATTGCAAATGAATAACGCTCACGAGTTATCCAGTTTATCAGTGATGAATTGTTGAGGCCCCAGTCCCCCAGTTGTACGGCAGGTTATGGAACAACAACTACTGCAACTGGTTAGATACTTAAATCCCAAGTATTTACAAAACACATTTCCTCTAGCTATGGACAAATGCAGCCATTACATTTTTAGAAAAATCTTCTAATTTTGCCCAACAACACCAGTATTTTAATGAGTTTTCTTAAAGTAGCAGTAGGAATTTTGGTCAAAACCTAGCAAGCTAACTACCTAAAAGGCATGCAAATTACAGTTGACATTATTAAAAGCTTGTTAGCGGGGTAGCAATTTAGTTGCCAATGTCATGCTGTGAAAGCTATTCTTCCATGTTCACGGGCTGGTTCATTTCGGATCACAGACCTGCATAGTGCGCGGCTTGTGTGGCTAGTGGAAATGACAGTTGTGTTTAACTGCCCTTCACCCTTGGGTTGACCCTGACCATAAATCATCTCAATGAATTTAAATATCATACCAAAACTATAAAAACATACCTCAGAAAAAGGACATTCCTGCATACCTTTAGCTTTACTGTATCTTTTTTTTTTGTTTTGCCTCCTCTTAAATGTATCATGAATATATTGTTAAATATAATGTATTTATTTTGACTTATTTTAAAGTAGTACTCTGCAAATGTAATGTCCTTCATATCTGTGTTTGTCATCACTAGCATGTTGTTTACCTAGATTGCAGTGAAGACTTAAGCAAACAGCCAGACACTGACTGATTTGTAAATAAATCTATCGCCCCCACCCCACCCCACCCCACCCCACCCCACCCCATCCTTCTTTTTAGCCTCAAACCATGACAATGAGGGTTTGGCAGCAGTGAAGAGGATCAGTGAAGAAAGAAATGATGCCCAGGGTATGCTTTTCCTCTCCTTTCTTGAATGTTGTATATAATCTGTTCATAACAAAGCAGTTTGCGAAAAGGTGGATCACTGTAGCTGTAAACTGTGATTAGCTTCCATTGATGTGGCAAGAGGGGATCCGGCTGTGTTCCAGAGAGGAGACTCCATCCTGACTGACTGAATGAATGAAGGGCCCTTTATCAGGGGGAGGAGATAGTGAGGAGGCTTTTGTCCGCCATGATGCAGCAGCACTCCTGTGTGGTCTGTAGACCGGAGGAATGAGGGCATTCATTGAATGTCATGGTAACACTGGCAGGCATCGTTGTTTATTATGGGGTGTACAGAAGCTTTGTTGTAATATACACAGGTATGTCATACATGTGGGTAGCGTAGAACAGGGCACGGCGTTGCTGGTGCTTCCTTCTGGGTAGAAAGGGCAAAACATATAGACCACGCTGTACAATATGTCAGCAATGTCACGAGGTTAAGGTCAGCAAAGGTTGAAGACAATTTGTACTTAACTGTTTTTAGATAAGTGGTGCTGGCATTCATGCTTAGTAGGATAGATTGCCTTTTAATCCTTCAGTTTTTAAAGACCTTTTACAGAAAGACCGGTGACAGATTGAACGTTCTAGTTCCATATGCTTGGTCCCAGGGGTGGGAAGTGAACAGTGAGTTCTCATCGGTCCTAATGTGATGCAGACAGGCACTTGTGTTGGGCCTCCCCATGAATACCAATTGGACGTCATTGGGAATGACGAGCAGAGAGTGGAAATAAAGGGGGAAAGAGATCAAGGATTTTCAGTCATTATTTCATATGTGGACCAGGCAGTTCAGATATCATTATGGTCATGAGTTAGAATCTTTAACCAGTATGAGTTTGCTACCAGTGTTTTTTTTATGTGTGTTCTGTTTTCTTTTAACCATCTTTTCTCTCTCTGTATGTGCTGCAGGTCTCAAATGTAGATGAAACCCAGTGGGAAAAGGGGTATCCTTAAGGTTTTTCTGCTTGTTTTGTTTGTGTACTTAATTCCCTGCTGTTATGCCACACCTGACTCCGAAAAAAAACTGCAAAGCTTGCAGTATGCATCTCATGCCTCCTGCTTTTTGAGATGCCGCAGGGCATTTTTGGAAAGGTCTCAAATATGATGGTTCATTGCATACATGGATTTTCCATAACACCCTTTTGAGCGAGGCACTCACTTTCCCCCCCCAAACAACACTTACTTTTACCCCTCGCCTATCACTGCATATCTCTGCGTGGCAACCACAACTGTGGAAACTAGTTTGGAGTTGTCAGAAAATACTTTGAAATACTCAGCGGTCACACAGAGAGCACAGGGAACAAAGGTGAAGTGTGTAGCAGAAGTGCGCTGTAAATGAAGGCACTTTATCTCATGCCTGCAATCTAGCTGCTGCAGAAAGGAAATGCAGACTGTCAAAACCACAGAGAGGGACATTCCATTAAAAATAGCCCAAAATTGATGGGCATTTTTTTATTGAAAGGCATTTTCAGTCCACTGCAACTCACGTTGACATTCCCTGAGCTGCTAATTCATCAGTTTTAAAGGTGTTGTTTTATGTAGGACTGCCTTGCTGGTCCAAGGAACAGAACAGTCGTTCTATGTTGCTTGCCTGGGCTTTTCCTTTATAGGCTACTTTCAGACATGCTAGAAATATAAGGTACAAAGTCTCAGTCTCATCTCGAAAGATTGCACTTTACGGCTTTTCAGTGAAATCCTTTTTTTACAAATCACTACACTGCCAATTTTCACTGTAGTGTATCTGGAAAATACACAGGGGACAGACAGAAGCTTTTTTTTATTATTCATAGAACATTCTAGACTAGCGGGTTTGAGATTATTTGGAGATGACATTTTTCTGTTGGAAAATCGTATGTGTAAGCAGTTTTTCGTTGACTGAACAAAGTTCCCGGGCTGAGATATATGGCTCTCCTCTAGGACACAGCAGCCGTGGTGGTGCATATGAGAATGAGGGTTCCGCTCATTGGTATGTTACGCAGGGACCAACGTCCTTGATGAATCTCCTCATGGCTTGTAAGGCTCGCTTTGTACGGGCCCCCTTTCAAGGCAATCCTCGGAGAGAATGGGCCCGAAGTACTGGAGGTGTTTGGTGCATAATAATGCTCCTCACTTGCGATATTGGATTATTGTGTCAAATGGACAAAAAGTCGATAAGCAACCATGAGAAGGTCAGATGAGATAACAGTCAAGTCCATACGGCATCACAATGGCATCACAAGTGAACCCCCAACATTAGACTAGAGTATATTTAAACCACCTATCTTGCCTGAGTCATTGCCAGGACATTCTCACTTCCTAAAGGGGAATTTGACACAGTACCAAGCCTGTCACTTAGCCACTTTGTCAAAGGGGCAATTGAAACTAAATGTATAGTGCCCGATCATTCTTTAGAGATTAGTGTGTTTCCGTGTCCCTTGTGTCCGGTGCATTCCGCTCTATACAGGACACATGCACTCTAGTTTGCATCAGCACCTCCGTGTTCCGTTGCTCAGGTTGAGGCTCATTCATGTTAATCGGGTTATCAGTCACTGGCTTCCCCTTGTCTGCTGTCTTAAACACCATCAGTGTCCTAGTCCATTATGTTTTATTGGAAAGGCCTTATCAGGCGATGTGCGAGTGACTGATAGAATTAGGGCAACACACCAGGGCACGATAAATCAGGGTTCTGGTATTTTAGATGTGCCTGAAGCATTACTCAGAGAAATGTCTGTGTGAGTCTGCTCTCCGCATACCAAATTATAGAAACTTGCATACAATCAATAATACAGTACAGCTGTGTGTGTGTGTGTGTGTGTGTGTGTGTGTGTGTGTGTGTGTGTGAATGTGTGTGTGTGTGTGTGTGTGTGTGTGTGTGTGAAAGTGCGTGTGTGCATGCTTGCGTGCGTGTGTGCATGTGTGTGTGCGTCTGTGTGTGCGTGTGTTTGTGTGTGTGTGAATGTATGTGTGTGTGTGTGAATGTGTGTGTGGTGTGTGTGTGTGTGTGTGTGTGTGAATGTGAGTGTGAGTGTGAGTGTGTGTGTGTGCGCATGCTTGCGTGTGTGCGTGTGTGTGTGTGTGTGTGTGTGTGTGTGAATGTGTGTGTGTGTTGTGTGTGTGCATGTGTGTGTGCATGTGTGGTGGTTTTGTATCTTCTAGTAATAATCTCTTTATATTCGCACCAGCTGTGATTTATGTGTTATGTCTGTTTTGTCGAGATTGTTGCCCAGCCAAGGCTGTGTGCCTTATTTGTCATGTCTTTGGCATCTTATTCTCTGAATAGCGAAAAATATGGTCAGGCTCCCATGGTTACCCCGAAGACAGTGGTGTGGGAAACTGCTCAGGGGTAATTCAGTGTTGTCACTTTAAACGCAATGCATTGTGGCACAGAGTCATGTCCAATGTATACCAAAGAGTTGTACGAAGTTAGTTTTGTCAGAGAGTGTTTGTTCTGCTGTGGAGGATTCACTGGAGGCGCGTGATTGGTTTCTGAGATTGGCTCTGGGTCGTGCCCGCTCACTGCAGTTTGTAAATAGATAACATTTTAATGAGTTTGTGTGAGATAGGAGCGCCATTAGTTATTTAACTTCCTGAAGGACTTTTAACTTTTGTGTGAAGATATTTAGGCTAGTGTTTAGGATGTAGCATTTGAAAACAATAACCCACGTGTGGTTATTTATGGTCCGTTGGTCTTGATCTCTTTTTACTATAGTACTCGAGGTGTCTTAAATCAGTGGAAGCCCCCATTAAGGGACTGCTGCAAGCTGATAGGTGAAAATTCACCCTAGTTACCTCAGGACTCCGAAGCTGCATGTAAGTACATTTATTAGACAGACAACAACAACAACAATTGCAATCGGGCTCCCCTCCCAGCACAAGGCTGAAAGTGAAGCAATGATAAACACATCGCACAAGGTTTATATAGACTGACGTTTAGCTTTCGGCAGGTTCTGACTGTCAGAAACTAGAAGAATGCTGTCTCTAAGAACGGTAACACACTGGAATCCACACAGACATATCACCCCAGTGATACACTCCGGAGAGTCTTTTCATCCCGGGGAAGCAATCAGAATATGCAGCAGTTGTCTAGACCAAGGCAGCGACGCCTCTGTCTGACACGACCACCACTGGTGTAGGTGGTCCTGGTGATTGGTCCTGGTGATTGTCTGTGGCAGGTCTGCCTATCAAGCGCTGCTTACACATGGAGCACTGGGCTTGCTTGGGTTTGTCACCCCCTTTGTGTCACCCCTCCCCACCCCACCATCAATTTTGATCTATCTCCTCTGCTGCTGCCATGAAAGATAAATCTTATCACGACGGGCTGTCTGTGGATGGACCGCCCCTGCCTCTTCTCTCCTTCCACTCGGTAGCTGGAGAACATCAATCTGGCCATTGATGGAGCATGGTGACTCCCGTGACAGCCGGGGCTTTGGCAGCTCTGTCTGTTTTTGTCAGCGCAGGCATCTGGGGTTAAGTGAAGATGGCAGACATCATTTGAAGTTGTCTTCATTTTTGTTCTTTGCAAATGAGATGCCAGCATCAGTCATGTTGTCTGATCTGTGCGGAAGCTAAGGATCACTTGATGTAATCTGGCTCACTTCATGCTTCTGTTAGCTTTGTGTGTTCATTATGGGTATGGTGGAATGGACTAAATCAGTCTGTTTATTCAAATTGCGTACAGTTAAGTAGATGTCCAATATCCAGTACCCTGCACATGTATTTGTGTGTGTGTCCTGGAAGTGGGTGCATCCGTGTCCTTGTCTCTCCTAGCAGATTTACTCTGGCGTTATACTGTACCCTGCTCTGCACATCATAAACTACACGTGTACAAATCTCTTAGACTTTCACGATCGGTGAAATGAGTGTATGACAAACATACATGATAGATTCATGCATTTCAAACTTGTACATTTCTAATTCAGCAGGTAATGTCAGTATAGAGCGGTTAGCGGAAATGTATTCCTCTTTTTACATGACTATTTAAAGTGACTGCTGACAAGGTCAGCATAGGAAATATCTGGCTGGGTAGCTCCGCAGTCTGGAGAGCCAAACAAATGCTTTAAACAAAAAAGGTAGAGCAGGAGGATGGACATTTTTATTTCCTTTGAACTGTTGGTCAGCAAACACGCCTGACTGGCTCTTACTCACCACACACAGTTGGTTAAACGAGACAAGGTCATCCTCCCGACACATTGGAGCTGAACGCAGACACTTTTATACGGCCCCACCAAAGTGAGTTATGACCCTGAACCTATTTGGGAAAATGAATTGTGATTGAAGATCTGAGTATTGATTTGTTTTTCAGCATTGCGTACACATCCAACTCTGTTTCGTGCACAGGATGATGGGGTATTAAATACGACCAACTAAAGCCTATTCAGGAACATTCGCAATGTGACCTTATTCAGAGTAGCATATATCATAATAATTTGGCAAGTATTTTGAAATTGGCTAGACAGTGTCCTTAAAAAATCATAACAAGGACGCCGCACATGATTGTCTTAAATGTATTCAGGCCAGGAATATTTTCCACTGGCCACATCGGTGTTCGATCACATATTATTGACAGTGTGATTGAAGACATAAAGCTTTGTTAATATGAATTCAGGGTTTTTCTTTTTAGTATTAACGCAGATGTGTAAATCAAGTGGAGACATCTGAAAATATGCTTATGGTAAAGCCCATTATCAGCTGTCAGCCTTTCGTTTGAAGTTATGTTGTGTAATTAACATTACAGGACCTGATGCCAGTCTCTGAATATACTGCGTGTGAAGTTAGCTTCCTAATTTGATTTTAGTTTGTGTTGACTTCCTCTTTTATCAAAATGAAAAACGATCCCAATTAAAAGAGTGTTTCCCCTGCCATAGTAATCTACCCCATTAACAGTTCCACAAAAGCACACATAGCAGCAGTCAGCAGGTGGACACTGATTGTTTGAACTTCCTTCTGAACCTCCATTGCTTCCCCAACCATTGTACTGGCCGAACTGTCCACCTCACCAGTCACGAACTCCACGTTACCTGACCAACATGTGCTAGACACAGAACATTGAAATTCAGACATCTGAGGTTATTTACAATTCATTTCCAGTGATTCCAGTATTGGACGACAGTGGTACAGGAGTTAGAGAAGTCGTTCAGTAATCAGAAGGTTGCTAGATCAGTTCCCTGTCGAAAGCGTCCTTGAGCAAGACACTGAACCCCTAATTGCTCCTGATGTGCAGTGTGCCATCAGTGTAAAAATGTAAAATGTGTAAACATCCTTGTAAGTCGCTTTGGATAAAAGCGTCTGCTAAATAAATGACTAAATGAACTTGTTACTCGTTTCTCATATGATGGGAATGAATGAATATCCTCCTGTGATGGGCAGCCAGACACTCATGACGGCATCTCCAGCCGTGTGAATCAGAAGGGAGAGCGCTGGTCCTGCACAGTATCTTCACCGGCTTGATAAAGGTCTCGCTGGTGGCGTTAGTCAAGTGAGACTAGAAGCTCTTTGTCTTGATCAGTTGCTTCAGTTTGGCTGCCGAGAGAGGGGGTGAAAAGGCTGTTAGTATCTTGCCTCGGGATTCTTTGTGTTTCCTACATTTGGAAATATAAAACCCTGCCATAGGTTTGACTTCTACATTTGGCATACCATTTGCAAAAGCCTATTTTGTGTTTCAGAAACATCAGTTGGAAAGATGTAGTGCTTTGATACATTGTGAATCCTGCGCCACTCAAACATTTAAGAGGTTTTGTGTGCTATGAATCTGTTGGACTCACTGCTTTTCATATTAAGGTGAATTGGCATACCATTTGCAAAAGCCTATTTGGTGTTCCAGAAACATCAGTTGGAAAGATTTAGTGCTTTGATACATTGTGAATCCTGCGCCACTCAAACATTCAAGAGGTTGTGTGTGCTATGAATCTGTTGGACTCACTGCTTTTCATATTAAGGTAAAAAGAGTACTCTAGGCACCTCGAAAAATGGCAGAGCAGTCTGGGAATGAAACCAGGTCAGCAGCATCAACCATGAATAGTAGAGGGGTTAAGTCTGGGTTCAGCTCCCGCCATCATCCTGTCAGAGTGTGTTGAGCAGATAAAGAAAGACCTGGCAGGATGAAGGATCCTTGAGAGCGCTGTGTGTAGTGTTGGGGGTTGGCATCTCAAAGTCACATCTCACACTTTTATCAATGCGATACTGCACTCAGCCTGCCATCACTTTTCCACCTGCCAGGTTATTGTGCCCCAGATCCGTTTTGTCCTCACTTCACTTAAGCGAAGTAGTGGACACATTTGAGTATAAATCACAACAGCCCTCATGTCTCCTTCAAGGCCTTACTCTCAAATAGGTTGTGGTTGCTTCATTACATTTACATTTATTCATTTAGCAGACGCTTTTATCCAAAGCGACTTACAAGGATGTATACACATTTTTTTTACATTTACACTGATGGCACACTGCACATCAGGAGCAATTAGGGGTTGAGTGTCTTGCCCAAGGACGCTTCGACAGGGAATCAAACTAGCAACCTTCTGATTACTAAACGACTTCTCTACCTCCTGTACCACTGTCGCCCCCGCTTCAATCGGTGTTTGCTTCATTGCTCATACGGTGGATGTGCCTCACAGAGAACCCATTTCCTGTCAGTCATTCTCCGACAGTCCCAGACTCAAAGTGAGGAGGTGAGCCTTTTGTGGGAGTCTGCCGATTTGAGTGCAGAGCTCATTAGTGGAGAACTGTCACACAGCTTTGCGTTCCTGTCATGGGAGGGCTGATTTAAAATATACAAGCCACCGCAGTAATGTGATGTTCTAACGGTGAAAAAGGCTTTTTCGTGTCAGAGATGGCTATCCTCTAGCCTGGAGCTCGTGTAACACATCAGAGCAAACAGTCCTGGCCGACGGGCATTCTCTCCCTGCTGAGATTCAGACTGTGCCAGACTCATTGTTTTTGCATTTTAGCCAGTGTTTGGCTGCCTTGAGGCTTCATTAAAGTTTCAGGGGGGCCAAAAATACATTAAGAAAGATAACAAAAATCAGTTTAGGCTTGTACCGTGTGCATTTAACAGAATGAAACATGAAGCCGAAGACATCAAGTCTCCAGCCATCAGTGTTTTTAAATGAGCGCCCCGAGGCAAAGATGGCTGTAACAACCCAAGACTCACTTCCCTCTAATGCACAGATGACTCATCACTCAAGCTTCTCCCTCCTTGTTTGATGGAATGCTCAGGCATGGAGAAATGTTCACGAGATGGACTCACTGAAGGACAATGGCATTCCTTCCCCAAAGTGTGTCACTGCATGTCCTGCAATATCCTCTCTTTTAGCCATCTATAGCTCTCGCAGAAATCATGCACCAAACAGGCATCATGTTGGCATCATTTTGGGGTATCAGCATGCACACCTGCAAAAAAAGGAAAAATTATGACAAAGGGACACAAATGTTCTGTCATGTAATGGAAACAGATGAAAACAGTAGTTCTGCAGAATAGAAGAATAGAATAGAATAGGCTAAAATTTCCCCTCTGATTGCAGTCTCCCATTTCTCCATGCTTTTGCCCCCCGTCTCTGAAAGCCTAAAGTGCAGGGATGCTTTAAAGCCTCCCTGTGGTTATGGTTGTGCAGCATCCCAGTGTAATAGATGTCTTTCCCCACCTCTCATTACTTCTGTCATCATAGGAAGATAATGAGAGTCCACACATCTGCTCCGTCCACATGCTCTGGTCTCATCCGTCACGTAGAAAAAGGCCATCTATTCATCTGTGGAGACGGGAGAGCTCTTTTCCCATTTACAGCCTCCTTCCTGCAGATGGGTGTTTGCAACAGGGCGCAGGATTGTAACCCATATACTAATGTTGAACCTCCAGTGGATGCTCTCAGGTTCGACTGTGTAAAAAAAAGTGTAAATGAGGTTAACTCCCACCTAGAGGCAAGCTGCAGCGCATAACATCATCTCTGATAGCGGGAAGGTCCCTGGAGCCTGGAGGAATGGTGGTGCCTGACTCTGGTATCATGTGTGCGTGGATTGTGACAGTGTGGTTAGAAGCTCTTTTGTCTGCCCTATTTGAGCAAGAGCCTGTGTGTTTTCAGTGTGCAGCAGGAACGTGCGGGGTTGTCCTGAGGGTCTGCTTGCCATTTGTAAAACCCGGACTTCCTGAGGTTAATGAATGCTGTGATGGAATCACATAGCCTCCAGTGATTGGTGGAATGTAGAGCTTGCGTGCATGTGTTAAACCTTGAGCCGAGTGTTGCTGTGCTGTGCTGTTCTTATGTTGAATATAATGACCTGCTTAAGTGCCGACACTTGGGGATCTGGGTTTTCCTGTGGAGTGGTCCTTAAGGCCGAGGGGGCAGGCTCAAAAAGTTGTGATCGTATCCCGCATTGCTATGCTGTATTGCTTTTACTGCTGTTGATTTAATAATATGTAGGCCTATCTTCCCATAAGTATTTTACCATTGACATTCCAAGCTGGAGATGAATTGGAATAGGAGGCGTTATCTTTTCTAAATGATTAGCTCAAAGCATATTGTTCATCCACCATGTCGACTACTAGGTGCAAAGTATGCGATATGCAGAATAATAAGATGAATATTTCCTGAAATCTGAAACCTTTGTTATGTGTCAGCTGATAGTGTGGGTCCTGAATGTGTACACACAGGAGACGCCCCGGGCAGAACGAACACCCGTACCAAGAGCCCGCCCCAGCCAAGCCCACAGAAAATGAATTTTCTTATTACTCTTTGTCTGCAGACAATGACAAATTTGCCAGAGGGATATTGATTGTGTTGAGTTGAAGGAAGGTGTTCAAGCTGGCTTTTATTTGCTGTTGAACAGGTCCCCGTGCCATTACACAGCAACACTGTGCCGTGTGAAATGGGTCTTAGTTTAAAGGAGCAATGATAAAACGGCTATGCGTTGAATCCCGTTTTTGCATACAATTTGTTGATCAGATTTTTCCTGCGGGTGATGGAGCATGTTCCAGATGTGTAAAATGTAAGTTTTCACAGCTGTATTTACTCTAAGCAAGCTCCTAGTCGGAAGAGATGAATAGGCACTCTCCCACTGTGCTTTGATGTGGTAGAGCAGAAATGAGTCTCGGAAATTAATCCTTTTACAATGTCTGCGAGTCTCATGTCACCACTGAGACGATATGCTCGTTCTCGTAAGGCATATTTATGGACGCATGCATCCCCATACTACAGACCGGGCCTGTGCAGAACATCTTGTCACTGTGGTTATTGCCGACGCTTATATCCTAATTACAATATGACCCCTCCTTTTTTGTGTGCGGTTCTGCCTGCTTCCTCTGGCCTGCCTTGGGCGACTGGTTCTTAACTCATTATGAGTCTAATTAACTGAGAGGGTCTTTAGCTGTGAACTTATTTAAATATACCATGCCCTTGACGTGGTTGTCAGCAATACTGATTCTGCTGCTCATCAGAGCCCTCACAGGATAGTCATAGCTTTGCAGCTCGGCTTTATGTAAGAGCAGATGTGTCACGGGAGGAAAGAAAAAAACAAAGCTTGTCTCTGATTTGAGATGCTGTCAATTAGTATCAATCATGAAGGGCTGTGGTGTCAGGGAAATAATAGCACTGCTACCTTTTTAGTCTTTTCTCATTATCACATTATGTACATTTAATATTCTTGTTTATCCTTTGCCACTTGCAGTGGTTTTATCATTTAAATATTATGTTCTCTTGGCTGCTGATCAGATAAGAAATGTCTCGCAGCGAGAAGAGATATGAATATGTGATATTTTATGTTAAGCAGTGCACATGTTGTTCTCTGTGAACTTATCGACTATTTTGACTGAATTTCAGTACAGAGGGCTATATCTGAGCTGTAATGTGATGTTAATCTTACAGAAGTACCTAGGTGTGTCTAAGGAATACCTGATCTTTATATGGACCTTTGCTAACATATCGTTTTCTCACTTGCATTCAATTTCAAGAGCCCTGAAATGAATGTGTGTGAATGAGAGGGGCTTTTATCAGCACAGTGCGACAGTGGTACAGGAGTTAGAGAAGTCGTTTAGTAGTCAGAAGGTTGCTAGTTCAATTCCCTGTCGAAGTGTCCTTGAGCAAGTCACTGAACCCCTAATTGCTCCTGATGTGCAGTGTGCCATCAGTGTAAAATGTAAAATGTGTATATATCCTTGTAAGTCGCTTTGGATAAAAGTGTCTGCTAAATGAAGAATTGTAAATGTAAAGCATTACAACCATAGTGTTTTATTTCAAATATGAGCCCATACTGTGGAATTGTCTTGATGTTAATAAGTCTCTGTGTTTTCTTCTGTTCGCAGTTGAGTTTGAGCACCTTGACCTTGCCTCCCTGAAGTCTGTGCGGCAATTTGTCAATAGGTTTAAGCAGCGAGGACTTCCCCTGCATGTCCTAGTCAACAATGGTACGTGACTAAGCAGTAATTGACACCGCTCATAATCTCATTAAACTCTGTGGATCATGACTCAGACATGTGTTCCTTTTGATTCCTTTTGTTTTCATGAGAAGGAATGCTGGGAAGTCATATGCCCTCTCAAAGTCAGTGCTATTATGTCAATAGTTTTAGTATTAGTAATCATGTTAAATTGATAAATGTCTTTTAAAACAAGCATAGATCAATTTAAATATAATTTAACCTGAGGCAAGTCACATGGACAATAGACAAATAATGGAAAACACACAACATCCCTACTGTGAGTTAGTTAGTTAAATATTGATTAATACAACTGATCCCTGTGCTATGAAGTCTCATCAAAAGATATCCTTCATGTGAACACAGAGAGATTTCTGGTCCATCTGCAAAGACATCTAAACCCAAATGTAATCCAGTAGCTGTTCTACCAAATGTGTTTGTTTTTCTCTGAAATATCCATCTTAATGCCAGGATAAGTTCGACACAAATGGGAGCCATGAATAATGTTGAATGTGATTGACAGTTTGTGCAGGGTTCTGACTACTATTTCCATTTCTATAAGAGTTAGTGAGAACTCATTTCATTTGTTTTATTTGTTCATTTGTTTTATTCATCATGATTCTCATTTGATGGAATCACTGTCAGTTTTTCATGAATTATTTGTTCAGATGTTTTTCTTTTTAAAATGTGTAAAAGAAAAAAACAATACTAAAGAATGTTCTTCTTCTTTACCTTGTAAAATCTGAAGTTATGATTTTTTTTTTTTTTGAACCGCCAGGGCAGATTTTTCCAACTCTTGTCAGACATCCATATGGATTGACGTCACATGCTCGTACCATGAAGTTATGCGACATGAGAGGGCATCTTTCGTAGTGTTTACTTATTAACAACAGGACATGGTATTGGTGACATGTGACATGTGATTATGACACCACTCCAGAGGTCAGCAGATGTGACCTGTCATTAGCAGGGAGAGTAGATCGCAGTATTGTGAATTGAAACTTCTCTGACAGAGCTAGCACTCGTGTTGTGTTTAATTTAACAGCAACCCCCGCCGCATTTGAACCTCAGCTGCATGATCCTGGGTTAAGCCCAAGGAACACAAACCTGACTCTGTTATTATGGTCTGGATCTGTTCCGCTGGATTCCAGTTGATCTAGGGGCATACCTTATGAGCATCCGTCCAGATTAGACTGAGTGTGGTGAGCTGATGTGGATCAGCTCGTAGCTCACGCCTTGAACACTGAGATCATGGCACCAAAGCTAGCACAACAATGTTGACGTAGACATGGGAAATGTTTACCTCCGCAGAGGCCTGTGCCACTTCTTACTCAGTTTTCTTCCTAATACACGGATCAATATGAGGCATCTTTTCAAACCTTCTTTTCTAACAGGATCCTTTGTCATCCCCTACACCACATCATGCTGTTTACAAATATTTATCTCTACAAGCTCCACAACATTGGTTATTTACAAACGGCAGTCCTGGTGTAAATGGAACTGGGTATACATGGTCTTTTGGGGTCACTCATTCCAAGCTAGCTAAAGATCACTCCAGTGATGCATTATAATTAAATAATAAATAATAATAATACAAATAATAATAATAATCTAACTATGTTTCCAAGCGGTGTAAAAGAACTATGGCGGCCTCTCATTCATTTGTAGTTGCCT